>NC_061108.1:79810000-79820000 GCF_015104395.2 Macrobrachium nipponense
GTATGGTTATTGAGAGAATATATTATCAGAGAAAAGCCTTATTCTCACCGAGGAGAAGAAATTAAGTGGTTTATGGAGCAACAAAGCGAATCTCATTTCCCCTGAAAATTGGACTGTAAATTGCATAGAGGGAGACGCTGATATAATTGCAATAAATCTCACCACGTCATACACTGGCTGTAAGGCAAGTTCCTTTTGTCTTCCACATCATGTTAAGAAAAGCTTCAGTGACACGAGGGACTTTCTACGTCAAGAGCAAGTTCACTGAAAATTGTCTCTCTCTCTCTCTCTCTCTCTCTCTCTCTCTCTCTCTCTCTCTCTCTCTCTCTCTCGGTTTGGCGCAGTAATACTTAAAACCAGCTTCCTGAAGCTGTTTTAGTTTTTTTCCGAGGACCTACAAGAAACTATTTCCCCTTGGAATTTGATGAGTTTATAGAGAACAAATCCACAGCTTTAAAAGATCGCCTTCCACCGCCAACTGTTGCTTCAACTCCCAAGTGAGAGATTTCGGAGGATTTTTCTCCCCGAATTTAATTCGTTCGATTGGCGGTAGCCTTCTTAACTACCAGATTGGCGAATCTGCCGGGTTGGACCGGCTGGAAGAGCACCCGTTAGTATGCAGGCTGTGGGGCAGATGTACCGGCGGATGATATCGTCACTGTATAGCTTACTAATGAATAAAAAAATATTCATAAAAATGTACCGGCATACAATGTATAAAAAGATAGCGTGAACATATATGTTATGAGTAATTATACTCTCACTAAATATATTTTCATGTTCATTATATATATATATATATATATATATATATATATATATATATATATATATATATATATATATATATATATATATATAGTACTGGTAATCTTCTTGGGCGCGAAGATATAGTAATTCAGTTGTATTCCACATAGGAAAATGAAAAAGGTATGTCACAGAAAATGTCCAACAGTTTCGTCCTCCAATGGACCTCTTCTTGGAGCGTTTATTAAGGAAAAATGAACGCTCCAAGAAGAGGTCCATTGGAGGACGAAACTGTTGGGCGTTTTCTGAGACATACTTTTTTCATTTTCCTATGTGGAATACAACTGAAATATATATATATATACATACATACATATATATATATTATATATATATATATATAATATATATATATATATATATATATATATATATGTGACTGGTAAAAATGCTGTTACAAAAGAATTTCATCATTACCTACCTGAAGATAAAGACGGTTGTATCTGAAATATAGTACTTACTTTCCATATTTTGGGGTTTTTATGGGCTCCTTTTATTAGATATATATAAATAATCTCATGCTGTGTCTTTACAAACCTTCACTTGTTTCCAGTCCCCTTTCTCATAGTTCTCATGTAATTAGATATGTTTTATTTTGTCCTCGTATTGCAATATATCCCGCAACAAGTACTATTTCGTATCCGTTGAGTGCGAGAACAAGCACTACTTAGGAGTAAAGGAAACATGTGATGAAGTCGAAAATAATGTGTTACCAATATATAGGCTAAGGAGCTTAGCTAAGAAAGAATAAATATGATTCTGATCAGCACTATCCTGGCAGTACAATATATATATATATATATATATATATATATATATATATATATATATTATATATATATATGTGTGTGTGTGTGTGTGTGTGTGTGTGTGTGTGTGTGTGTGAGTAAGCTATATAGAGGTTACAAATTAAACTAATATCGATAACTCATTGCATCTGGTCTCCTGCTTTTCCACAGTGACGTCGGGGAGATCCCAGAGAGACTACGAGAACTGCTGCTCGTCCAGCGCCTAATATCGAGTCTGAACCCGGCAGAAGCACTCCCCGAGCTACAGGCCCAGCCAGCTCAAGCCATCAGGTAAGTCCGGAGGGAGTGGGAAGCCCCTCGGATTAAAGTGCTTCCGTCTCACCTCTTTTGGCCTTTGGCTTTTCACAGCGCTCGCGCCGTAGTAGCATTAGATTAACAGCCTAGTTTAAAAGGTGTTTTTCCCGGACCCATATCAGGTTTCCTCTGCTTTTCGCTTTGAAAAAAGATGTCGTTCTAGTTTCCTTTCTTAATTATCGGCATTTCGTGGTTTGTTAGACTTCTCTAGCTTTTTTTTTTTTTACCTAACGTCTTACAGGCTTCTTGTTGTTAGAATTAACGAGCTGTCCGGTTCAATGCCTCCTTTTTAATAGTTATCAAACCTTCTCCCTGTGAGATTAGGACATACTTTGTAGTTTGAAATTAATTGTTAAGTATTATCAAAATGATCCATATCATTCAAGCAGAAATACTATTTCACTGTCCTGTCTTATGTTTATAGTTTCTTGTGTCATGTTTTGATTGGTTAAAATGTAGCTATTGAAATTCATGATTAGTAACTACTGCTTCCTTAGACAGTGAGGCCAATGCTTTGACTCTTCATGCATGCCAAAATTATTGTGCTCCTACAGCCTGTAGCAAAGAATATTTTGAAATCTCACTGTAGAATGAGTGTATTTGGATTACTTCTCTTTTACAAAATGTGCTACGTTACATTTACCTTACTGGGTAACTTCAGAAAAACTATGAAAACCCAAATACACTTTGAAATATATAAGCACACTCGAACTCACTTTCTGCAGTGTACAAGAAACCATCAGCTGATGTTGAGGAGAGGTTCACTAAGGTATTGTCTCTTCTGTTGAAAAATATATATTCTATCATTTAGTCATAGACGAAAGAGAAGGTGACAAGTCTAATAGATAGTATATACATAACTGCATAACAATTTTGATAAGTACTTTTCTAATTTTGGGTAAATTTCGGTCTAAAGATGATTTTCTCCTGTGTTTGAGCAAAAGGCTCCCAAAATACCTGAACCCTCTGCAAGGCCTTAGGAACCTCTGCTCAGATGTTTGCCAGTACTTAGTACTTGTGCTGAATTGTGGCGTCTAGTACTAGGATTAGATGACCTAAACTTCAACCCAACAGGAAACGAACGTGCTACATCAACGCTGGCTTATCTCACGGTTGTGACTACAAGGATCTGGTAGGCGCTATGGCGGAAAAGAATTACTGGGATTCTCTCAACTCCCCTGGCCGCAGGAGGAGGGCCGTTAGCGCCACCTATCCCTCTTCCTCTTCCAATCTCCCCTCCTCTTCCTCTTCCTCTTCATATTCACCTTCCTCCCCCTCCTCATCGGGAGACTACCAAGCTTCACCTGCCCTGGAATTTTCTGGGGTGATGCACTGAAAACCCAGGAGTTGAGGTCATAGACGACAGGAGATTTGAGACTAGACACGGTGAGCTTTGGTGGCGGGTCGTTTCCATGTCAGGGGGGCAGAGGCAGATTGCTAAGAGGGCCTGGAATACCATTCATCCACTCTGAAAGGATAGAAGGCACTGAATGATGAACGATTCCTTTTTGTTAGGTTAGACACATCTTTTTAAAAGGAGCCATCATACACGTTGCCATGTCAGAAATTCCAGTCTTGCAAAATAAACAGTTGCTTATGGTAGCTAAAGGGTTCAAGAGGAATCGCCATTCCTTTCGTTTAACCGAGTCTTCTGTCAGACTGCCTCTGCCTTTCTTCCATGTGCTGACATTCTTGTTTGCTTGATGCTATTATTAAAAACATTTGTATTAGGTCTCATATTCAAACTGATTCATTCGGACAAGTTTCAGTGTGAGTGATAATGTTTTTGTTTTTAATGCCTGCGTTAAAGTACGCATAATTTCATATAATCTAATTAATTTATTGTATTTTCCATACTAATTTTAATTTTCAGGTTTTATATTCCAGATCATTATAAGTTCTTTTAAGTACAAATTACTATGGAAGATAGCTAAATGTCTTCTAAGTTTGAAATTAAGGAAGACACGTGCATTCACCACGACTCATTCGTATCAACCCATGAAACGAATGCTCCTAAAATCTAGAGCTTCGTGAACGAGGTCATTGATTGATTTCTATGCCTCATCAAGCAAGATGCAATCACCCGCAGTATTGAAAGCTAAACGCTGCAGTTATAAAGGAAAAATAAACCCTTAAGAGTGATGCTTCACTGCAGCTAGCTATAATGATAAGCAGACCGAGTATTTAGCGGTATTTTTCCACGATATGCCTTTAATAGGAGGTAAAGGATATTCAAGCAAAGATCCTTATAAAAACCACATCCTTAGAGGCTCTTTGACTTGAAAAGAGCTTCCACTGTTATGCAAAAAATGTAAATTACTTTCTATACTTTTAACCCATACTGTAATGATAAGTTTTTAAACTAACGCATTATCACAGAATTTTTGTTTTGTTCAACTGACAGGTGATCAATCAAACTAATATCCTTTGATATAGTTTATACAAAATTATTTTAGACTTTTGCTTTTGAACGCAACTTACAGTTGATATAGTTGGTTCTTTACTAGTTCACAGTAGATTATAGTACGAAAATAGACGCCCATGGTCTGTTATACTAACTAGAGTACGCGCATTTAGTTTTCAGCCTTTTAATTTCATCTTTCATTCCTAAATTTACTGAGCTGATAGACATTAAAATTTTGGTGGTAATATCAGATTGCGGGTACAAATATTTGTTGCAAAAGGGGAAATGGACGAACTGGAACAGTAATGAACTGAGATCCACCACATTTTGGAAAATCACCCGATTAACTAACTGTGAACTACTCTGAAGTACATGATAACACCTTTGAAAATGCCAAATCATGCTGTGAAATGTTCTCCTTTTATTTCCACCCATAAAAAAGTAATACATATTATAAATAAAAGAGAAAAGCACCATGAGTGCTGTAGTGAATCCATGGACAGTGAAACATGACCGTCCCTCCGTCATTCCCTTCATCCTTCAAGTAGGGATGTCGTTTACTAGTCGAAAGCTCAACCCGTCCGCCATTCTCCCATTATACTCAGAGTCCAGCTTTCATCCTCTTCCAGCCACTATAATTTGAAGAAAGACTTAGAGACTCTCTCTAAAGCTGCCGCTGCCGACATCGACTTCCGGGCCCTGCGGGTCTCGAAGAGATCAATCCGATCCTTCTGCAGCGGCAACGCCTCCAACCGCCAGTGCCGCAGCTTCTGCTTCAACCTCGGAGACTCCGCCTGCGCCGATGGGGACCTGGGAGGCAATGGAGAAGATTCCAAATTCCTCAGTGGGGGAATGACCCCTGGAAAATAAGACTCGTGCCCTTTTGAAAGCCTCCGGACAGCGTCTCCTCCCTTGCCCGAAGTGAAATACTTTTTGGTTGGTTTGCTTGGATATATTGTTGGGAAAAGGTGGCGGTGCTTCTGTTCAGACTTGCTCATTGAATACGTTTCTCATATTCCTTTGCACTGTCCTACTGCAGTCGTATGTTAGTTAACAACAGACCATTTAGACGTTAGTCTGATCGTGAGCTTCCGTGTGTGCGTTTCTGTTATGACTGTTGTCGCTTTCCTCGTTGCTATCAGCAAATAAGGTCGTGCGTACTTGCAAGAGAAAAAGACTAAGAAGTTGTGTTACTGGCGCATATACAATTCTGTGTACGGTAGCCAAGATCTAAATGAAACTAATAAACTGGAAGAGCCAGAAGTGAGCGTTAGATATAAATTCTCAAAAGTCGAGAACGAAAGGCATACATTAGCCTAGCTTAAACATCACATACCCTATTGATATAAACATTATCGAGTAGATCCCAACATTGGAGGGTTTGGAGCTTCTGACCTTATAAAGAAAACACAAACATTTCCATTGCGGTAAATGAGGAAATTTCTTTATGGCAGAAGAGTCTTGTACTTAGAGTAACATTAAATATATATATCCGTATGAGAAGGTATTCATACGTAGCTCAGCAAATTTACAGTTCTTGATTTGTCGATTTGTCTGTTCGTCACAAAAAGAAACTTAATTGTGTTTCAGTAATAATCATCATAACATCAGTATAGAAAAAGGCAGCAATAATGAGAGAGAGAGAGAGAGAGAGAGAGAGAGAGAGAGAGAGAGAGAGAGAGAGATCAAAATAACAGTTTATTCGACCGATTAACGTTCTATAAATTCTTAAACTCATTGAGAAGTGAAAAAGACGTAAATAAACTCTCTGATGAACAATCCATAAAATCTCAAATCCTGAGAGAGAGAGAGAGAGAGAGAGAGAGAGAGAGAGAGAGAGAGAGAGAGAGAGAGAGGTAGGTGGGGGGGAGTGTGTTGGCCAAGTGTATCGTGTGGTCTCAAGACCAAGCAGTAACTACCGAGATCATTCGCTTTAAACATAAAGAAATAGAAAAAACAAAATCTTTTCTGATGTGAAAAACAGCAGGAAAATAGAAAGATTACACAGAACAATGTAAGCAATTGTGCGTTGAATTTACACCTCGTGGCTATACATATTACATGAATAAATTCAGAGGAAGCATATTTTGTGGCTGCTAAAGGAATACTTAGTGGTTTTGCTCGCTTGCATATTTCCTTGTATTGTTTTAGATGTTTAAACCCAGTGTCTCCACTGAATTACATTTATTATTTAGCGTTAATATATCCTCAAGATGAAGTTCCTGAGATTCACGTGATGTCAAAAGATTAACTGATGCCAGATTAACGATGTCAGTCATAATTGATTTATTACATAAGTTTATTTGTACTAATAAAGATTCCTTCTTTCATCTGTTTTCCCTCCAGGAAGCCGTATGGTGTGCTCATATTTGCAGCCAGCTAGTCTACAAGATTCCTGCGCCTGTCGCCCGTTAGACTCGCAACTTGAACTATGTACAATATTATGTAAACGAAACAACACGAGCCCGCGAAAACGTTGGTACCACTGAAGCCCCATGTTACCAATATTAGCTTTTTATTCAACCCAGCCATTGGGGAACTCTGATGCTGACACTGATATGGATGGCCACTTCGTTTTTCTCTTCATTGAATTAGGCCTATTTGGAATCGGCTTGTTTCAACAAATAATATATAAGGAACGTCATTTCTGCCAACAGTAGAGAGTGTACTATTTCCCAAACAAATATAACATCCAGCTTGTAGTCTGACACGCATGATATATATATATATATATATATATATATATATATATATATATATATATATATATATATATATATGTATATATATATATGATATATATATATATATATAAAAAAAAAAAAAAAATATATATATATACACACATACATACATGCATACATATATGTGTGTGTGTCTGCATATACACAAGTACGTCTGTACTTATGCACAGTAGATACGTATGTGCAAGATAGATTGCACCTTTCTGTCATATGTTTCTTGTGGAAAAGATTACTTTCATCCTAGTGCTTAGAGGCTGGATATGTCAGTTTCTGTATCCTGAGAACAATTTCACACAAAATATAAGACAGAGAGAAGCAACTGTAATAGTATTGATGTTCTTCCTCCATATGAACACATTCCACAAATACAGCACAAACGACCTTCTTTCATATCACCACTAACCTGCACTGTATTCAACAGCAAGAATTCTCTCACAATATAAATTAGCCATGAGAGTTCCCAAAAGTCATTTTAAAATCTGGAAATAAATGATGATCACTGACTGCAATACTTGGAGCCAGCGATGTCACACCTGAATTCATCAAATGAGACACAATATTGTTTGGAAGAATCTTCTAGCTGAAACTGAATCGTCAGTTGCCAGTCCAAGCCCGGTTCCAATAGGAGTTAAAATATACTTCGCGTCGACCTTTATCAATGGTGTTCAATAGCTAAGCTCATGTTTGTGTTAAATGTATGTTTTGGCTTCTTAGCGTCTAAGTACCTTTGCCAACCTGTGTAGTAAGTTACTCCTTCATGCTGTTATTGTAAAGCCAAATGTGAGCAATGTTGTCACTTTTCTTTTAATCTTTTGCAAATATACATTTCTGTCAGCGTGGGAGTTCCCTCACCTGTAAACGAGCACCTATGGAAGCCATCGGCACATCAAGTGAAAAGACAATGTACATAAATATAAATTTGAAATAAATGAAAACAGTAAAATGTTGACTTTTTAATGAAAGGAACCTCCTGCATTATAAATTTGTCATAGAACAAATAAAAAGGGTATTAGGTTGAAAGCGTCAATAAGACAAGCGAAAAAACAAGTCAAGACGCTGCACTTATTATGGTGGGATTCGAACCCACTTATGGGTGGTTCAAATCCCACCAGGGAAAACTAGAATACGTCAGTTTTGACTGAGACATCAGTCAAAATTAAATACATTATATTGGAGAATGAACCGCTCCATCTTCACCATTTTATTAATGCTGATAACTTTTACCAGATATTTGTGCATTTGTAATAGCTACGATGTCTTCTTAACCTGCTTTTCTCAGACTGCTTGGATACGATGGTTAGTAAAAGCCTTAGATCCACAAGGCGAACAAATCAAGAAACGCTACCTCTCACCGTGGTTTGATTGAATGTATGAAAGTCAGCGCCCGGAAATAAAGGAGATGAAGTACAATGCTGTAAAGGTGGAACAGGAAGAAAACCCTGCACTCGCACTAAGGGGCAACATTTAAATAGGTTGAACAGGAAGACTGAATAAAGGAAGCGGGAATGTAGGTAAAGTGAAAGAGTAATAAGATAATAAGAGAATACAGTTAGGGAGGCTACAAACAACCTTAAGTGAACGGGATCATATTCTGTATTTTGCACATCTATTTTAGGGGCACTTTAACTCATAGACAGACATATAGAGATCATTCTTATACATAGGTTAGTAAATGGACACAAAAAACAAAAGGCCATTAACTTTCTCAGCCTCCATTACAGCAGAATGTACACTTTATGTTGTAAAGGAAAAGAGACTATTCGCGAGGTGAGAAATGAAAAGATATAATGATGAAAAAACTAATAATTACAAGTAAACAAAAAGAAAGAATAAATAAAGATAATGAGTAAAGTTTTAAAGTATTTCTACAGGCTTTCTTAAACAAGAGAGCATCGACTGCCGTGGCACTACCAAGACGACTGGTCAGTCTTACATTGATGAATGAAAGACGTTTAAGGAGCGTGATTATTATCGAGGACCGTTTTTAACGGTCTACTGAATATCAGAGAACCGATAAGCATGTCTATTTTGAAACATCCTTCAGTCAGAGACCCTTTTTTCTATGCCTATATTGTCATGTGGGTAATGCACATAGTTTCAAATATCCTGCTTTCTTAAATAATTGTGCTTGCAGGTTGTTATTAGCCTGTACTAACAGATTCAGCAGCCGTGTTTACCCGCCTGCATAAAGAAGATATTGTTCATGAAGGCATTCCTTGCGTGTATTCGTGTACTTTAGTTCATACCGGCCAGACTCTTCTTGATTTTCTGGTACAAAAAGGATAGTCTTTACGAAGTAGACTGCATGCAAATCTGCTTGTTTACTGTTGGTCGGATGAATGGACGTGTGTGTGCGTGAGTGTATATGTGACAGAGAGAGAGAGAGAGGACTATCATATCCTTGATTATATGCCTACTTTTCAATCCTAGGATTAACTAGCGTAGGTCTTCCAAATACTTATGAACAATAAGAGTAACTCGACGAGTTTATGTGAATGCTGAAATTTAAAACAAATAAAAGCAAGAGGAAGGCAGCTTGTTCGAATGTTTGACGGAACGACGAAAGAATAACTTAAAAACGAGAAAAGTTCTAAATAATTAGAAAGAACAGGTTTTTAATCGAACCCAACAATACGAATACATACATGCATACATCTATATATATATATATATATATATATATATATATATATATATATATATATATATATATGTGTGTGTGTGTGTGTGTGTGTGTGTGTGTGTGTGTGTGCGCGCGCGTGTGTGTGTGTAATTTATATAAGTATATCTGCAAACTCACGTACTAGTTGAACTCATACTAACATTTACAGCCAATTTCTTTGAAATATGGGAAATTTCTTTTTTGTGTATTTATGCATAAACTCCACCTTCATTCGGACACGTACCCCAATGAACCTCATAAACGAGAATTATTATTTCTC
>NC_061108.1:79825000-79832131 GCF_015104395.2 Macrobrachium nipponense
TAACACTGCTGGTGGGCTAAATTCAAGTTAATCTGCTTCTTATTATAAGCAATGGTTCAGTCGTGTGTTGTTGCAGGATGCACGAATAGGTGGGGAAAGAGAAGCCTAGTATCTTGGCATCGTATTCCCAGCAAAAGTGACCAGGAAAGGAGCCATTAACTGTCCAACTTATGCAAGGCTTAAAAAGAATTAAGATGAAAGAGAGCAGTGGGACAAAGCATTTCGTAACCTGGCTCAAATTACTCAAGAGGTGCAAGTTAGAGCACTTACTCAGTAAATGAGTAATATTATAACTGAAGTTCATAAGAACCACAACCTAGTCTTGCCATGTCTGCACAAACAATTTGGAACGTCTGTCAACCTACACATGGACAGAAGTTTTCACCCATTTGTATCTAATTCGTCCTATTTAAAGCATAAAAGCATTTGTGTATTGAAATATTCAGATTTACATATTTACGTTGACATTGTTTCAGAAGACTGCTCAAAATGCAGGTGATTTCACTACATAGAAAATTTAATATTTATTATTCCACAACATTCCTATACATATATTTAGTATTTATTTTAACCCATATACCAACAATAAATACATAAAATTATAATTCCATAGTTTTAGAGTAAAAAGTAGTGATAGACTTCACAGAAGCCACAGTTGGGATTCACAGAAAATGGATCGTGATAAAATACCAATGAATTTCAGACCATTCCACTATCTAAAGTGCAGTGACACAGACAGCTTGCCCTTACGTGAAAGTTGCTTGAATCTAGTATTGGATTCTAAACCTTTATGGAAAGCAAAATAATATTTATTTTTATTTAAATATTTAATGTTGCCTTGGAATGTTTTTCTCCCATGGTAAATGAAGTTAACAAACTGAAAAACTTAAAACATAAGCAACTCTGAGAATGTTTTTTTCTTATTTTGAGAAATTAAATACATCACTACACAAGAATATATATACAATGTAATAAGCAAGAAAGAAACCTTTCCCTGCCGTACATGTACAGTGTGCACAAAACACTTGACAAAGTTAAATTGAGTGAGAGCATTGTCTGCCATTGTTCGCTTTTGCCCACCAGGGTACTGTGCATGTGCCAGATATGCTTCATTTGTTTACAAATATAATCTCTCCTATTGCCAAGTATTTGGGAGAATTGGTTTGCCCATTCACCAATTAATCTTCCACTTCTTCCTAAATCCTAGATCCTATTTAAGGATATTTCCTTAAAACATATTTCAGTAATAAATGCGTTAATTTTTAGGTTACATTTCATTAGTGCACACAATACAGTTGCTTGATTTATTAGTAAAGTATACATTTTTATTGTAGTGTCTTACCGAACAATTATAGAGCCGTGATTTCCACGAGCGGCAGGATACTAAATTCAAATTTAGCGCGTCGGCGTCGCCAACACTGGTGGTGATGACGTCATCTCCCTCCACTCGCGGGAGAACCAGGCACAACTGCCCAGGTGAATCCAATTCTTTTCCTGCCGGCGTCCGGTGAACATCGGTGGTCGGTGCGGTTGGATGACTTTTTTTGTGGATTTGATCTTCGGAATTGGTGAAGTACTCTTTTTTGGCGTTGTTGTTATTTTGCTTTTTACTTAGGCGTTGCCATGTCGGATTCTAGTCCGTCGGGAGTTAGGTTTTGCATCTCAGGATGTAAAACTAGATTATCCAAGTTAGAGTATGATTCTCACACTAAATGTGTTAAGTGTAGGGGACAGGTTTGTTCAGCAGATCGAACATGTAACGAGTGTAGTGATTGGACTGATTCTCAATGGAAGTTTTTTAGTTCATACTCGGAGAAATTAGCTAAAGACAGAATTAGAAAAGCAGCGCTTAGGGAAAGTAGACTTAGCTCTGCTTCGTCTTGCGATGCATCTGTTCCTTCTGTTTATCCTCAAATTGTTATGTCTCCTTTAACTACACCTCCTATTCCTCCTACTAATCCCACTTCTCCGGCTTCCCGTGTAGTTTCTTCCGACACCATTGCCAGTCTGGAATCGAGGTTAGATCAGAAATTTTCGGTACTAGCGAATACGGTTTTGCAACTTGGTAATTCAGTTAAGACGTTTTTGGAGAAAGCGGCTTCAGGTAAGAGTGTAGTTGAGGGTGCGTCTGTCTGTCCTGACACGTCTCCTAGACAAAGGTCACTGTCCAGCTCCCCCGCACCGGGGAGAAGACATACCGGAAGTCCAAGGGAGTCGATCGGGATTTGCCCACAGACAGGCGCCTCTCTTGTTGAGCCTGTTGCGCCTCAACAGGGCTCGGTTAAGCGTTGGAAAGGTGTTGCGGTCAGACGCCTTTCGAATGATTCAAGCGATTCGTCTCCGGTCGCGCGGCGCTCTTGGCGAGATTCGCGGCCGTTTATCGCGTGCCCTTGAAAGAGGCGTTCAGGCGCCGATTCTTCGCCTCCTCCAGTCAAGCGGTATAAGGAGCCTGAGAGTAGGGTTGCGCCGCGGCCGTTTAGCGGCTCGTTCGTTCGCCTCAATCTGTGCCTTTTTCGGCTCCATCTACTAGTAGAGATTGTGGTTTTAGCGCTGTAGCTAGCAGTTCTAAGGGTGTTTCTTTAGGCGCTTTTTCGTCTGTTACGCCTGTTTCGCCTCGAATTTCGGCGGCTCCGAGCGAGGCGCAAGTAGTTTTTCCGCCTCCTGCTGAACATTTAGGCTCTTCCAAGCCTACGTTAACTGTTTTTGATTCGTCTCTGGCGCCTTTGCGCAAGCAGTTAGAGATGTTAACCAACTGGATGAATGAGTCCAAGGGTGGTTCGAAACCTTCAGATCCGGTTGTAGTTCCGTCTACTTCTTCGGCGGTATTCAGAGAATGAAGAAGAAGTAGAGGAGGAGGATTCACATCACCTCTCGTGTTATTCACGTCTCCTTAGATTTCTTCTGGTATCTTATCCAGATTATTTTGAGAAAGCGGCTCCGCGCTCCCCAACTTCGACTTTTTTGATGAGGAGGAAAACTTCAGACCCTCTCCTCCCAAAACTTGTTCTATCTAAAGCGGGTAGACATTCGTTGAAAGAGACTGAGAAATGGATGTCTATGAAAAGAGACTTAGGGAAGGCTCTTTTTGCTTACCCTCCCTCTAAGTTGCTTCGTAAGAGGTATAGGTTTTATGTAACTGGGGAAGTCTCCTTCTCTGGGAGTTTCTGCCTCCTCCCAGGGAGACTTCTCCAGTTTAAATCGACTCCTCTAGAAAGATCTTTGCTTTCGCCGCAGCGAAAGTTTTCTTTACAGCGCCTGAGTTGGCATCCACGTTGTAAAGAATCAATTTAAACTTTTGGAAGTCTTTAGCTTCCTTGATTGGACTATTGGCGCTTTAGCGGCCAAGATCGAAGACTGTCCTTCTCCTTTCTCAGGAGTTAGCGGAGGATTGGATTGGTGTTCTGTCCTGTGCGGACAAATCCATTAGGGATGGATGTGATGAGTTAGCTTCGCTCATCGACCTTTGGTACCCTTAAGAAAAGGCAACTTTGGCGCTCCTTTGCTTCATAAAAAGGGTTACGTCCCAACAGAAGAGGTCTGCCTCTCTTGTTTGCTCCTTTTGTGAAAGATAACCTCTTTCCAGACGATGTAGTGTTGTCAATTTCGTCTGCGCTAGATAAGAAATCTACTTCGGATTTACTGGCACAGTCTAAAACTAAGAGGCCTAAAGCTCCTGTGGAGACTGTTCCTTCGGTTTCTCCTCTGGCCCAAGTGCCTTTTCGAGGGAGAAAATCAAAGCGCTTCTTTCGGCCGAAGTCGAATTTGCGACCTCAGTCTAAGGCCTCGGCCAAGGTTAACAAAACCTTTCCAAATGAAAGCTCGGTTCTTCATGCACCAGTGGGAGCCAGGCTGGCTCTGTTTTGGGAGGAATGGGAAAACAGAGGAGCAGAAGCCTGGGTAGTGCAAGTACTCAAGTTCGGTCTATCGTATTCCTCTCGTTTCACCTCCCTCACTCTCACCTGTGCCAATTCCATTCCAGGCATACTCTCCGGGCTCAGACAAATTTCTGGCGCTAGCCGCAGAAGTGGAAGGCGCTTGTTCTCAAAGAAGCGATAGAACAGATAGAAGGAGATTTTCCTCCAGGCTGTACAATCGCCTTTTTGTAGTCCCCAAGTCATCAGGGGGCTGGAGGCCGGTTTTGGATGTGAGCGCCCTGAATTTGCATGTCCAGAAAACAAAATTTCATATGGAGACCACTCGGTCGGTTCTGGAGTCCATCAGACAGGGGGATTGGATGGTCTCTCTGGACATGCAAGACGCTTATTTTCACATTCCGATACATCGCGAATCTCGGAAGTACCTGAGGTTCATGTTCGAAGGCAAGGTGTTTCAGTTTCGGGCGCTTTGCTTCGGACTAGCGACCGGGCTCCTCAAAGTTCTCCCCACCAGGGTTCTATCCCCGATAGAAGCTGGCTGCACATATTAGGAGTAAGAATCTCCCTCTATCTGGACGATTGGCTTCTCCGGTCGGAATCAGAGAGTCGGTGCATGAAGGACCTTGGAACAACTCTGGATCTTGCCAGAAAGTAGGAATTCTGGTCAACAAACAGAAGTCCCAGTTGGTTCCATCTCAGAGCATCCTTTATTTGGTGGGGATGATTCTGAATGCTCAAGTTTTTCGGGCTTTTCTGTCCCCAGAAGAGGGTTCAAGGCTGTCTGGAGACAGTCAGGAGTTCTAGGACAAAAAGGTAAGTTCTGCCAATCAGTGGATGAGGCTCCTGGGCAAATTGACGTCAGTGGAGAAATTTGTGACGTTGGGAAGACTGCACATGAGACCTCTGCAGTTTTTCCTGAGAGCCTCTTGGTGGCAGGAAGACACAACCAGACTCCGATTACCTTTCCTGTCACAGATCAAAAATAAAAGAGGACCTAAGGTGGTGGCTCTCTTGAGCAAGGTTGGAAGAAGGGTTAGATTTACGACCCATCCTCCCGAACCTACAGTTCTTTTCCGACGCATCGGACACAGGTTGGGGAGCCCTACTGGGAAATCAACGGACTTCAGGAGCTTGGTCGGAGAAGGAGAAGAAGTCCACATAAATGTAAAGGAACTGTTAGCAATTTTCTTGGGGCTCAGACAGTTTCGGAGCTTAGTAGAAGGTCGAGTAGTGGCAGTGCATTCCGACAACTCCACGGCTCTCTCGTACGTGCGGAAACAGGGGGGGACTCGGTCTTTCTCTCTGTACGAAGTAGCCAAGGATCCCTCCTCTGTGGTCAACGAAGCGAAGGTTCAGCTAGTCCCGAGATTTGTTCCGGGAAAGATGAACGTCCTGGCGGACGTTAGTTAAGTCGTCAACAGCAAGTGTTACCTCTGGAGTGGACTTTGGACAACAAGATTTGTCAGAAACTTTGGCGCCTTTGGGACGACCGTCAATAGACCTGTTCGCGACATCAAGGAAAAACAACCGTCTTCCTCTCTTTTGTTCTCCAGTCCCAGATCCCTCTGAAGCTTGGTCGGTGACGCAATGCTGTTGGATTGGTCGGGTCTGGAAGCTTATGCATTCCCTCCGTTCGGACTAATAAGAGAGGTGCTGAACAAGTTTATTTTCGCACAGCAATGTAACACTAACGTTAATCGCTCCCTTTTGGCCAGGAAAAGAGTGGTTCCCGGACCTTCTCCTCAGTTGTTAGTAGACTTCCCCAGACTTCTTCCTCCAGAGAAGTGGCTTCTCAAACAACCTCACCTCACTTCAAGAGGTTCCACCAAAACTTGTCCGCTCTAGCTTCTGACAGGGTTCAGATGTCCGGAATCTTGTCAGAGCGAAAGGATTTTCAAGAAGAGCTGCAGAAGCTATCGCTCGTTGTAGGAGAGAGTCTTCTAACAAACTCTATCAAGGGAAGTGGAGAATCTTCAGAGAGTGTGTAGAAGTGCTAAAGTCTCTACTTTCTGCGACCCTCTTTAACAGAAATAGCAGATTTTTTCTCTTCTATTTCTTAGGAACTCTAAGAAAACTGGCTCCTTCGACGATCAGAGGATATAGAGCCATGCTCTCTTTCGGTTTTTTCGACATCGAGGTTTGTATATTTCCTCCAATTCAGATCTGTCGGACCTCATTAGGTCTTTCGAAACCACTAAGCTCCGCAAGATACAGTGGCTTGGAACTTAGATGTGGTGCTTAAGTTTCCTCATGGGGCCACCGTTGAGCTTTGAAGTCGGCTTCACTCAGTACTTGACTAAGAAGGCACTTTTTCTATTGCACTAGCTTCTGCTATAAAGCGTGTCAGCGAATTGCACGCTACATAGACAAAAGAGTAGGTGTTTCTCTCAAGGCAATGCTGTATCGGTATCTTTGACCTTTCTAGCCAAAAATGAGAATCCTTCTAATCCTTGGCCGAGGAGTTTTGTGGTGGTAAGGTACTTATCTGATTTGGTTGGACATGAGGAGGAAGAAAGGCTCTTATGTCCAGATCAGGGCTATTAAGCAGTATCTGTTTGCCACTAAGGGTATTAGAGGACAATCTTCTAAGCTCTGGACCTCGGTTCAAAATCCCTCTCGTCCTCTTTCTAAGAATGCTATATCGTTCTTTATTAGAGAGCTTATCAGGGAAGCTCACTCGCAGTCCGAGAACGACAATCTTTCCGTTCTGAGAGTTAAAGCTCACGAGGTTAGAGCAGTGGCAACTTCTTTAGCATTCAGAAAGAATTTATCTTTAGCTTCAATTCTTCAGAGCACGTTCTGGAGATCGAATTCGGTTTTTGCGAGTCATTATCTCAAAGAGATAGAAACGGTTTTCGAGAATTGTAAAACGTTAGGTCCGGTGGCGGTTTCTGGCATGGTGTTGGGAGAAACGGCACAGGGGTCGTCACCTCTATGCTAACTTTTTCACCTTGAATAGGTTGTCGAGTTCAAGGGAAGCTGGGGGTACTGAGTACCTTGGGATACTCACCAGTCTGTTAGGTCAGATTTTACAATGGTTGGGGTATATATGTTTTTAAATCTGGTGTTGGTGACAAATGTTTTGTATGATTGAATTTCTGGTCTTAGCCCAGGCAAGGGCAATCTTTGTTGTTACTATCCTCCGTCAGTCAGCCTTGACTCACTTGAACTACGGAAGGATTCCACTCCTGTAGAGGCTAACTTTGGTCAAATTCCAATTCCTCTACAATAGTAAGAAGAAGCACCGACCAGAGGC
>NC_061108.1:80132631-80248959 GCF_015104395.2 Macrobrachium nipponense
CTCAATCCTTCGAGTACCATACTCCGGAATGGAAATAAGCCCGTCCTGGAAGGGGGCGTATGACGCCACCCTCCAGGGGTTATTCATAGAGAACGGAGGCAGAGAGTCATGAGGTGGAAGCTGAGCCATACCTGTGCCGAAAGGTGGGGGAGTAGCTAGGGGAGCCTGGCTAAGTTCGGCGATGATGTTATCCTGGGAGGTGATCCTGTCGGACAACCGGGAGAACATCTGCTCCATACTGTTTTTGAGAGAACCGACCAAATCCCCCATGTGTTGCAACAGACCAGCATTGGGATCCAAAGCCGGAGCTGCTGCGGAGGTGGTTGGGTAACTCTGAACAGGTACTAAGGGGAGAGGAGAAACGGCTGACTCCGCCAGAGTATGTGGTCTCTCCTTGGAAGACCTACTCCTTGAGGATTTGGAGCCGGACCCAGAAGCTCTAGACCTCTCTGCTCCGGGGTTCGTAGCCGGAGACTTGCGAGATGTTGACGCCGACGAAGTCTTTTTGGACGACGACGACGTCTTGCTTAGGGTTTTCACAACCTTTTGTCCCTTGACCTTAGGTCTTACGGAAGCATCAGGAGAAGTATAACGGAGCTCAGCTCCTGTAAAGCCTTGGAAGGAAGCTGGAGAGTTAGCAGGAGTAGAAGACCCAGTGGCGCCCAAGGGAAGCCCTTGGGCGTCCAACGTACCTACCTCGACCAACAGGTCGTCAACACCTACCATTGGTTCAATGTTCAGATCAAGTGTCGCGACTTCCGACGAGATATCTTGGCCTGGTTCACTCAACGAAGCGGCGAGCTGTTGCTGAATCGCCGCCATAGTCGCTGCCTCTGCCGGGTCGACGTAACCCGTTGACTTGCCGCCGGGGAAGATTAGGACAGCCAACCTCTTCTCCAGAATGTAGGGCTGTCCCTTGGCGGCGTTCTTGCCGAAACCGCCGACCCAAGCCCTCAGGGTTGCCAGGGCGGTGTCTCTAACGGCGGGAGCCTGGAAGAGAGGGTATTTGTTAGTTTTAAGTTTAAACTTAAGATTAAAACTTAAGTAATAGGCTTAGTCTAAAAACATAGGGGATGCGAGATCCCATATAAAACACGCTTAAGTTTAAAATAAGCGATTAAAATTAAACTTAAGAACTATAACCTTGTAGGGATTAGCGAACGGAGTTGGGAATACTTACCCCGTCCAAGAGCTGGCTGACCAGATCGTAGCAAATGGTGCAGGTCTCGTGAAACCAGACTTGTAGATCCCCGTGCGGAGTCGCGCATGGAGCATGGGATCTGCAGACTTCATGCCCACAGGGGTCCTGGAGCATGGCATTGCATCCTGGATGCTCACAGTTGGTGGTCTGTAAGTGAAAAGATACATGAGCATCGTAAAAGATATCACTTACAGGCTAGAGGCTAAAAGAACTCCGCTGCATGCCGGAGCGCGAAAAAATTTTGGGCATAACCCCTCCCTTACCGCCTGAATAGGCTAGAACCCCGGAGAGATCCGGTGTGATAACGTAGGTAACGGAGGGATTTGGCTTAAGGTAGCTTAAATTAAACTTACTATAGTTTAAATTAAATACTAAACACTTAAACCTAAAGCCCTAGAACGTACCGGAATAAATCCGGTGCGCGGCGGTGTTCGTGTCGCGATATCAGCGAGACGTGGTGGTAGGAAAGACCAACTGTACGCCTGCAGTCCGCCCGCAAGGGTGAACTAGCACCTTTCCACGTGGATGCCGGAGCTCCGGTAAATTAAAGAGCACCAGTAAGCCGGGAAAGAGCGAGAGGGCGAAACAGACTCGAGCTAGCAACGGAACGACGGAGGGGGGAAGGCCAGTCCCCCCCCCTTAGTCATCCGAGCGCGCCGTGAAGCGAGATAACGGTCAGGTCCAGTCCTGGGTCTGTCCAGCCCCCCCTACTCCCTCCGCCTAGGGAGAGAGGGAGGCAGGCACGGGTATGTGGAGCGAGCGAGGACAGACCTACCCCCCTCCCGGCCCTATGGAAGAGCGGGAGGAGGGTAAGGTGACTGGACAGGCGCCTGGCTGCTCCGTGATCACATGGTGACCACGGAGCGGTAACATGCGAATACAATGAACAACATAGCCTAGGTTAAAGCAACCAACTAATCAGTGAGATGCTATACAGAAGCAACCGAACTGAAGAGCGGAAGCAATAATGGTGGATACCAAGGCAAAACAGAACCTAGGCTACGTGAAACGCCAGACGCCGTAGGCTAACCTAACATATAAAATAATAAAAAATCACTTAACGTAAAGTAAGAAAATAAATCAGTAGGAGAAAAAATCCAGGAGTGTACGACTAACCCGAAAGAAAGTCTACCACTCAAAGCTAGCCGGGGCCGATACTAAGAGCTGTGGCTAGGGTCTGGATGGAAGATGCCTACGCAAGGTAAAGAAGACATGCATGCATGACATAAACCCAGTAGGCTGGACCTCTAACATAAAATAGATAACTAATAATAGAGCGTAAGGAAATAAGGGAAGGTTCTAGGTATGGAAGACCAAGAACGAACCCGCCACGAGGCAGAATCATGCTGCCATGCTTCCGACCAAGAGCCTGTATTTATACCTAAAAAACGGCAAATACTGACTCAAGGCCGGAAAAAACCCAATAGCAATAACAACTGATTATTAACTTCTTAGCTGCTGCGATGGCTGCACGCTCCATAATTAGTAAATCCAAGATAGGGGCACAAAAAACACAGAGCAAAAAAGGGCACGTGTGTACGCGGTGCGCTAACTGAAAAGGATGACCACCAGAGGCGCAGCAGTCGGCAGCATGGGATGGAGTAGTAGTAGTTGCTGCCCACTCTGTGGGTCGGCTCCCCTCTAGTGGGGGTTTTGTAGTGGGAGATTTCTATTGGCAAGTGGTTCGTGGTAGTGGTCTCACTCGCCATAGTGTTCATACCGACACCCTCTTGGAGGGTGAGCGAGTCAGTAGTACTGACCTTTTCTTTATTTTATTTATTCTCTGGTATGTGTTAGTACATTTACCTTAGAAATAATGAATTAAAGGATATTTCGCGCAGCGACACGAACTGAGCCCAGAAATGGAGTGTTTATGGTTGAATAGAGTCTTGTAGATATCTGGATGTAACAACCACTCCAGGGGAGGGACATGACTACATCTGCAGATGCTATTGGGACCACATTGTGCCTTCTGGAGTAAACCACAGAATAATTTCTACTGTGCTGGCCTCCACATAAAAAAAAAAATAGGGATTGTCAAGGGACAAAGGGTCAGATACCATGCCCATTAATTCCTTAGATATGGATTCTGTTATTACTTCCAGTGCATTGCCATTCACGTGAAAATGAAGGCTTGAAATCTTAAAATATAAATTGGTTGAAACCTTTAGAAGTTGGTGATGTTTCTTGCCTCATGTTTAGAAACAGTAAAAACCCTATAACCAAGGCAGAAATATGCTACTACGTATTCTCTTTAGTTGCATTAAGAAATTAGGTTATATATAAATGCTTAGTGCTTTCAGCAGTCATGAAAAATTTCTGTAAATGCAATCAGCATGTATTAGGTAATTCTGTTAACTGTGTACAATCTTATAAGCACTCAAAAAGTGAACTAGTATGCTCATGCAAACACCACTCTTCATTTGTCTGTTGAATTATAAGTATCTTTGACATTTAAAGAAATGTTGGCAAACTGGAACTAATAGGTTTGTGGTAAAACCAAAAATCCAAGAGCCTGTTGTGAACAAGGAAAGTCAAAGTTCCAATTAGAAATTATGATGAATTCTTGAGATTGGGCTAATGTCAAGAATTTGTGATATGTAAAGTAACAACAGTCAAAAAGATATTTCTGAGAAATGTTTAAAAGGACAAAATGCAAGGAATGAAAATATTTTTTATAATAAAATGAAGTTTTATAAATATACTTACCAAGTAATTACTTAGCTAACAGGTTATGCTTGCATGTCATCTTTAATTTAAAAAATTTGCGAACAAGTGACTGTTGCAATGGGTGACAGGTCCCGCCCACTGCGATGGGGCTACCGAGCTACTTAAGCCAACGGCGTCATTCTTATTTATTGCTGCAAGTCCACGAAAAAACAGAGGGGAGGGGTCTGATTTAGTAGGTAAGTATATTTATAAAACTTAATTGTATTATGAAAATATCCTTTTTATATAAGTAACTTACAAGTAATTACTTAGCTCAATCCCACATTAGATGAATTAGATGAATGGCTAACACTAAGTATTTGTCGCTGCTGACCTGATGAGAGCTACAGCGGGAGATGCTGCCTCTAGTGGTGCTCATCTTATCCTGTAGTGACGCGGCATTGGGCCAGCAGTCACCTCTACATCAGTGGAAGTCTTTCAACGGGGGAGCTGTCTGACCGCTGACAAGAGGTAATACAAAGATTATATGCCCTTGCCCTGGTCTCAGTACCAAAACAAGAAGACCATAGAATGACTTGTTACCACCCAACAAAAGAAACTATACAAACTACTAACCTACCAATGAACTGGTGGGTCCTTCAGGTACCAAGTACCCCTCAGGCTCCCGAACATTTGACATCCTTACTTTACAAGGAGAAGAGATATTAGAGAGATTGTCTCCCCCCTATGCTTCCTCACCCAAAGTCATGCCAGCCACAGCCAACAGACCAGGAGTACTGTAATTTTCAAACACTATTTCTTTCAAATAATGTGACAAAGATATTTTTACACCTTCAGTACGTTGATTGAAGGATCGCAAAATGTGACAAGTTTTACTTGAAGGAAAGAAAGGTGGCAATCACTCTTAACGTCGCGTTATTGGAAAGCGGACGAGAGGGATTCTTGACAGAACACCAGAGGTTGCTCAAAGGTCCCCTGATCCTCTGTTCTATACAAGTAGTACCTCATTGCTCTGACCGAGCAAAGGACTCATTCTTCCTCGTCCTAGCCAAGGATATTCATTAAGTTCCTTATATGAAAAGAGTGAGACCATGGTTTACTTGGATCCTCGTTCTTGGCTAGGAAGCCCAAGGTAAAAGAACAGACTGTGTTGCCTTGGGAGAATCCAACTCTTCTGTCTATAGCATGTAGATCACTCACACGTTTAGCCGTGGCCAAGGCTGCTAGGAACACCGTTTTATGCAAAAGGTTCTTGAGGGACTCATAAGGACTACTTCCAAGTTCCAAGAAACCACTGCCAACTTTTGTTTGGATGTATCAAAAGAAATCAGGAGGTCATGAAGATTTTGATTAGTTGAAAAATCCAGATTGCAATGCTTAAAGACAGAGGAAAGCATGGCCCAGTAACCTTTAATCGTGGCAGATGAAAGGTTCTTATAAGTCCTTAAATAGAGGAGAAAATCTGCAGTCTGGGCTACAGACGTCTCAGAAGACGAGATATGATGTATGAGGCACCATCTAAGGAAGACTGCCCACTTCAATTGATAAACCCTACAAGTAGACTAGCGTCTGCACTTTGTAATAACCTCTGCAGCTGCTCTTGAAAATCCCTTCACTCTGACAAATTTCCTGGCAGTTTGCAGCCTGTTAGAGCAAGTGTGGACAACTCTTGGTGGTATCTCCAGAAAAGCTGCCTTTAACTCTTAAGACATTGATATGCTGCTGTTTGTCCTCCAAACTCCAAATGGCCAAAGTAATGAGGCCACCTAAATGAGCACCCCAACCTGCGAGGGGAGGCATCTGAAAACAAAAGGAAGTCCGGGGGAAGAGAACGCAGAGAACACCCTTCAAGAGATTCCGGTCGTCCAACCACCAACGAAGGTCTTCTCTCACTTCTGGAGACAGAGGAACCCTTATTAGGGGCAAGTCCCCTGCTGGAGACCAGAATTCCCTCAGTCTCCATCGCAGAAACCGAAGATGAAGTCGCCCATGGGAGACCAGCTTTTCCAGAGAAGACAAAATTCTCAGAAGAACCTGTCACTCATGAACTGACTGATGTGATTGCGACAGGAAGTCACACGCCACCACTTGCAACTTCTCCAACCTCTGATTCAATGGGAAAACTCTTGAAACTGCCGTATCGATGACCATGCCCAGATAGAGGATCCTTTGACTGGGTACGAGGTTTGACTTCTCTTGGTTTACCAGACAAAACCAAAGCAGACAATCTGTCCTGCTGCAGCTTCTCCCTGGAACTTGCCAAGGCCAACCATTCGTCGAGGTACCTCAGCATACGGATCCCCTGAGCATGGGCCCACCTTGAGACGAGAGAGAAGACTCTTGTGAACACCTGAGGTAGGACTTTGAGCTCGAAGACCTTGTCTCCAAGAGAGAAGCGAAGGAACTTTCTGGAGGTGGATGAATAGGGATTTGGAATATGCATCCTTCAAATCTATCGACAACATGAAGTCGCTTTCCCTCACAGCTGCCAACACTGATCGCGGGTTCTCCATCTTGAATCACGTTTTCCTGATGAAATGATTCAAGGTGGATAAGTTGATCAAAGGTCTCCAAACTCCTGATGCCTTGGGCACCAAGATGATGTGACTGTAAAGCCCCAGAGATGGCTGCACCACTTCCTCTATCGCATCCTTGTCCATCATCTTCTGCACTTCCATCCGGAGAGCCAAGAACTTCAGAGAATCTGGAGGATACATCCGCCTGAGCAGAGGCTTGTCCAAGAGCGGGAGAGAGAAGTCGAATGACAGCAGATACCCCACCCAAAGGACATCTACAGATATCCCACCCGAAGGACATCTATTACCCACTTCTCCACACCATAACTCTGCCACTTGGCCCACTGGCCCACCTGGCACCCCCCACCCATGGCACAGGAGAGGGAGAGGTGCCTAACCTATCAACGAGCCCCTTTACTTCTGTCCCTGGGGCCCCTTCTCAATTTAAAAGAGCAGGAGCTAAAGGGACATTGGTCCTCTGACCTAGACTGGGACGAACAGGAAGGCCCTGCTGAAACTAAACTCCTAGATGGCCTACCAGGTGACGATCTCCATGACTGCTGCTAGTGTTAGGGGGAGGAGGAGGGGGAGGATGTCTCCGAGAGTGAAACTCTGACTTTGCCACAGCCTGGTGCACTAATGTGTCCTTTGTGTCAGCCCGGCGTTGGTCTTTTGCATCCTCCAGCTCAGTCTGAGGAAACAGAAACTGATTTTAAAAGGTCCCCATTCCTCAACGCCAACAAGGACTCAGGGTGAACTGACCTTTCTATCCTGGCCATAGCTGCGTCTCTTTTGATCAGGAGAAGATTAGCCCACAAATTGATGCAGAGGTGTGCAAGATATGAGAACGCCTTGCCCCCGGACTGCAACAAACTGGCAAGAGAAGAAGCACTCACCAACCCCTCTGGGGACCTGTCAGACACTATCTTGATAATGACTGTCAACCAGAAGTAGAACCAAGAAACCATCTGTAACATGGAGGCTGAGCTGAGGCATGCTGTGGAGACAAGGGTGGAGCCACTGACCTCACCTGCTCCAAAGTCAACCCTGGCTTCAGACGAACGACGTCTGGGTTAAGATGATGTGACATTAAGTAGGCAGAGTTTGTAGCATAGTACAGCTAGTTGTCGACTTACGACCGCAGGCTGGTCGTAAGACGATTTGGACGTAAGTTGGCCCATGTTAAGAATATCATACTAGCCTAGCCTACACTAGGGTAATCAGTACTATCTTTACATATAGAGTAGCCTAGCCTACACTACACAGTATACTTTATACATATATGGTATAGTAATTATTAATTTCAGCTAATTCTCTAGGTTCAATGGACATTGGCTTATGATAATTCAGTACAAAGAGAAATTGAAAAACATTAAGAAGTTAGCCTCATGAATACGATGATGATGATACCATGTTACATATATTGTATACATACAAATACAGTAGCCTAGCCTACAGTATACTACATATATGATATAATTTAGTAATTTATTGATGTAAGCCAATTCTGGAGGTTCATTGCATTCTGATTATGATAAAATCCATTCTGACTATGATATAATCAGTAGAAAAAAAACTTGGACACAAAACAGGAATCAGATTCGGACTGACATCGGCACAATTGAGCGATGTCATGCTGCTGATGGCTACATATATTTATGAAATAAAAACACAATGAATATGCATCTTTTCCATGAATCCTTTAAAAAGTTATACATTACTGTATCCAGTAATGCTGTATGTATTCTCATATTATTGTATCATAAAATACTAACAAAGCAGTCAATATTTTGGTTTGGAAATCAGCTGATGGTGAATACAAGTTTAGTTTGCTGTATTTACTCTTTATTTCACCTTGTTTAACTCAGTTCGGAGCAAATTGCCTTGCTTCTAGTTAGCATAAAATATCTAGATACTTTACTTATTTGAGACAAGGCAATTTGTTATTATTCGATGTGTTTTTACAGTCGAAATATGAATTTAATACTTCTTGTGAACTAAATTATATCTTTTGTTAATAGATTGTGTTGGAGCATGTTTATTGTGTAAAAATATTACGTAATTCAGTTCGCTATTTTCACTCAATTTCATCATAGCATGAGCTTTACCGTTAGTTACGTTACGTAACTAGTGATAGCTTGGAACTCCATTGCAGTAGAGATAAACCCAATTAGCACACACAACACAGAGGAAGGGAAAAACGTGTGTGTGGAAGGTCGCTAACGTAAAGGATGACCATGAGAGGTGCTGCGGTCGGCGTGGGAGGATGTGTAGTAGTAGTTGCCGGCGCCGGCCGTGTATCAGCTCTCTCAGGGAGGGGGATTTTGATGAAGGAGAATTCTAAATGGCAAGAGGTCCGTGGTAGTGGTCTCACTCGCCCAAGTACCATACCGACACCCTCTTTTTATTTAGGGTGAGCGAGTCAGTTACTCTGAAATCCCCCTATTTTTATTTTTTCTCTGGTAATGTTAGTATCATTTACCTAGAAATAATGAACTTAAGGGATTATTTCACGAAGCGACACGGACTGAGCCCAGAAATGTGTTTTTTCAAGACCTGAAGTTTTTATTAAAATGATTCTCTCAATTTTATCTACAGTTGTGTTTGATGGCATAAGTTTACTGGAGTTATATCCTTGTTGCCAATGCATGATAATAGTCATTAGCAGCTCAAAAAGTGAGCTGCGTGTGTGGAGAGGCGGGAGCTGGGGAAAAACTGTTGTATGTTCAGCTGGACACCACTCTTCTTGCTCACGTCACTTCCCAGTCATTTTAGTTGTGGGTGGTTGTAAAGTCGATAAGTTGTAACTCGCATAGGTCATAAGTCAACACTAGCTGTACTTCCTATGCCTCATGAGTGGCGGGGGAAGCAACTTGGAAAAACCCCTTGAGTGAAGAGACTCGTCCCGATCTGAAACAGGTGTTTACCTTACGCAAGACCGACTGGGCATGCCCAAATAAGATAAGTTGAAATGACGACTTGGGATCTTGTGTAGCCCCCAGCAAGGCTTCCAAGCAGGAAGGAGTGAAAGCCGACCGAACCTGAGTACTACTCTCCAAATTGTTGAACCCACAAATGAGATCGACAACTTCGGTAAAGGAAGACAAAAACTCTTGCATGTCTCCCTCCTCCCGCTTTGGCAATGGAGACCGATGACAAGAAGAATGTACAGGCTTTTCCAACGTACCTTCCTTGTGTAAACCAACAGAAGAGCCAGCAGCCAAACAGCCCGAAACACCACCAACCTGTCTGGGCTGGATCCAAGTGCCAATTCCTGCGATGAACCAATCACAACACTAGGAACATCACTACGCACACTCCCAATAGATGACTTGCGTATGTGGCCACGTACGTGCACGTGCGGGGCAGACACATGTACAGCTAGTTGTCGACTTACGACCTATGCAAGTCATGATTGATTGACTTTACGACCACCCAAAACTAAAACGAATGGGAAGTGACGTGAGCAAGAAAGAGTGGTGTCCAGCTGAACATATAACAGTTTTTTCCCAGCTCCCGCCTCTCCACACACGCAGCTCACTTTTTGAGCTGCTAATGACTATTATCATGCATTGGCAACAGGGATATAACTCTATTAAACTAATGCCATCAAACAACCGTAGATAAAATTGAGAGAAAACAATTTTAATCAAAACTTCAGGTCTTGAAATAACACAATTTTACTGTAGTTTTCATGCCAATAAAAGATAAGTAACTTACGGTAAAGTTCGTACTATGATAAATGAAGTGAAAATAATAAACGGAATCACATAATATTTTTACACAATAAACATGCCCATAACACAATCTGTTAATGAAAAAAATACTTGAGTTCATGAGACTTATTAAATTCATATTTTGGCTTAAAAACATGTTGTATAATGACAAATTGCCTTGTCTCATATATGTAAAGTATCTAGATATTTTATGCTAACTAGAAGAAAGGCAATTTGCTCTGAATTGAGTTAAATACAGTGAAATAAACTTGTATTCGCCATTAGCCGATTTCCAAACCAAAACATTGACCACGTTGTTAGTAAATTTTATGATACAATAATATGAGAATACATACAATATTATTGGATACAGTAAAGTATAACTTTTTAAAAGATTCAACTCATGAAAAAGATGCATATTCATTGTGTTTTTATTTCATAAATATACGTAGCTGTCAGCAGCCTGACATCCCTCAATTAGGTATGCCGATGTCGGTCCGAATCTGATACCCGTTTCGTGTCCAATTTTTTTTTCTCCTTATATATCATATCAGAATGCATTGAACCTCCAAAATTGGTTTATATTAATGAATTACTAAATTATATCGTATATGTAGTATACAGTATACAATAGGCTAGGCTACTGTATTCATATATATACGATTACTATGTACCATGATAACATCATCATCATATACGCGAGGTTAGCTGGTTAAATGTTATTCAATTTCTCTTTGTACTGAATTATCATAAGTCAATGTGCATTGAACGTAGAGAATTAGCTGAAATTACTAATTACTATGTATAAAGTATGCTGTGTAGTGTAGGCTAGGCTACCCTATATATGTAAAGATGGTACTGATTACCCTAGTGTAGGCTAAGCTAGTATAATATTCTTACGGTAAATTAACATGGGCTGGCTTACATCCAAATCGATTTACAACCGGTTGGTCGTAACCAATTGCCGTCTTAAGTCGAAAACTACCTGTACGTGCGAAGGAGAAGCATCTCAAACACTCGACATTGAACGAGAATTCCTCAGAGTTGAACCCAGGGTAGCATAGGGAAGGGGGAGACAAACACTCCTGCTGCACTATTTTCGCTCTCACAACCTTTCTCTTCACAGGCACCTTGAGATCCTTACGGTAACAAATAGGCTCTGGCACTGGAGAAGCAGAAGAATTAGCAACATGTGCACGAACGTGCAAGGTTGCAACACACTCGCGACTCGATGCAGAGGACGAAGGAGAGTATGACAGCACTGACTCCTTACACAATCTCTTTGCAGGAGGAGGGGGCAACGCAACACTCCCAGCCGACATGGCAGCAAACCTATCTTCCAAAACAGAGTCCAATCTCTTAAGAACCACCTGATATCAAGCCTCAGATGAAACAGTAAGAGAAGGAGCCGATGACATGGAAGGGAGATACAGTGAACTGGACGGCAGCGATGACGTCACGGGAGTAAACGATGACGACACAGATGAGCAAGGCAGCACAACAGAGGAAAATGGGAGTAATGTCATTGATCGAAGTGACGCCACTAGCGGCACTGACGTCACGGCTTCCCCTCGACCCGAGGAAGAAGCAGGCACCCCTGGTGGAGGGATACAAAATGGCTGACCCCGTAACATCACCAGTGGCGCCAACGCCACAGCTTCTCTCTAACTTGAAGAAGTGGCAAGCGTCACTGGCAGAGCAATACA
Organism: Macrobrachium nipponense; assembly: GCF_015104395.2. Classification (NCBI taxonomy): domain Eukaryota; kingdom Metazoa; phylum Arthropoda; class Malacostraca; order Decapoda; family Palaemonidae; genus Macrobrachium; species Macrobrachium nipponense. The sequence goes on from NC_061108.1 coordinate 80,144,441, forward strand.
ATATGGCTGACCCCGCCTACCAACAAAGACGAGGCCAGGAGGTGGGGGAGAGCTTGGATAGCCTGAGGAGGGGGGAGGCGAGCATCCAAGAAGTGAGTCAGCAAACCCTCCATGGAGGGTGGACTGCGTAGCCCAAGCGACCCCCAGAGCACCGCCATTGTGGACACCTCCGACTCTGAAACAAAAGAAACTGATGTAAAAGCCTCCTCCCTCTCAGGAAGTAAATTAACTCCCGAGGAAGAGGGGGCGACATTACATAATAAATCAGCTTGAGGGCTTCCCGATACTTCCAACGATGAATTGATGGAAGAAAAGGAGGGAGACAAAGGCACTATACTAGTATGGGGTGTGACTGTGGCAGGAGACAAAACATTGGGAAGAGGATATGAAAATCCCTCCCACAAAGGATGGGTAAAAAGTCTACAATACTCCCTCTTACTATAAAATAACTTCCACTGCTCTCTAGGCCCCACACGACATTCCAGGCAGGGATTCGTTAGGGTACAAACATTAGAACAACACCAACTGCAAGTCGTATGTAGGTCAGTCGCTGAAGAAGCCAGGAAACAAGAACACAGGAAACCTTGAGTACCCGGGCACACACGTTGACGAGGCCGAGAAGGAACAGAAGCCATAATACAAGCACACACACAGAATCACAAGCGAAAACGGGCAATGAACTGGGTAAAAGACCGAGAGAGGGCAACCTTGACTCTCAGGTGGTTAAGAAAAAGACTGAATGCTATAATAGCGTGGGTGTGTGGTCCTTGACCAGTTTTCACCCAATATATGCATGCATTGCCAGATCTCACAAGATTCGTTGTTTTCCTCTGTGATTTAACCGGATCCAGCTTGGCACTAGATAATTATCCTATTGTTAAGACCGAAGGTTTGTTTGCGTATGAACAACATGAATTTAGGAGCAAGCAACATGACGTATGCAGCATAAATATGAATGACGCCAATGGTTTCGGTCGCTCGCCAGCTCCATTGCAGTGGGTGGGGCCTGCCACTCCCACATTGCAATAGTCACTTGTTTGCAAATTTTTGAATTTAGGATGCTGTGCAAGCATAATCATTAGTTAATTAATTACTTGTTACTTGGTAAGTTACATATATAAAAACATAAGGTAAGATAACATACTTGGCTTGAGTAGTTGGGAAGTGTGGTGAAGCTAAAAGAAACCAAACATAAGGTAAGATAGCATACCTGGCTTGAGTAGTTGGGAAGTGTGGTGAAGCTAAAAGGAACTTATGTTGTTAAAATATATGCATCAAGTTTTTGAGAAGTATGGTGGTGATGCTGAAATCACTTACTGGACTTGATGTTCTTGGGAGAAGAGGCCTTTCCTGACAGGAATGAATTTGTATTTTATGGTGAAGGCTGCTAAAAAACTGAATTTTTATTTTAAGTTGAAGGCTGCTAAACAAAGGCTTTATTTTATGTTGAAGGCTGCTGAAAACCCTATAGATCTCAAACAGTTCCCAAATTGATTTAAACACAAAATGATTTAGGTAAATATAATAGGAAGTCACATTATTCAGTATTTTAATTATATACCAATGTAATCTTAGCCATGAATATGAAAGATTTCCTTGCCTTTATGAGTACATATGCCTAATACTGTAAATGAGGATCAGTATTGTAGAAATAACTGTCTTCCAGAGTAGAAGAGTTACCAACTCTTCAACATGCCTAAGAAGTAAGGATACCTGTCTTAAGTTGTTTCCCAAATTAGAACTTGCTAGCCAAGAGCAAGATTCACTAATATTTGGTATCATATCAAGGAGTGAATAACAAAACCACTGAAATAAAGAGAATGAAAAGTTTACAAGGGAAGAAAAATTAGCTTTCATTAAGATTCGTGGAGTTTTGGAGAATGGGAAGGAGTCTCAGTTGGTTAACCAATTTGTAGGAGAGGTTACTACTCCTGAAATTGAATCTATCTTGGATTTCAGAAAAAGCCAATGGTAATAAAGTATATAGTAAATTATTTGCCACCACCTCTCAATACGTGTATTCATAAGTGATAAATTTATTGAGGAAACAAGTTTGATGATAATTATCTTTTACCAGTTTCTGGCAACAATTATTTACATTTATAAGAAAAGGAATTTTGCCATAATAATATGTATTACAAAACTAGTTACCTATATGGTAAAAAAAAATTAATTTAGAAGTATACTGTATTTTATATTGCTGATTGATATCCGTTGCTAATAGATATCTTCATTGGCTCATGATATGCATTATTCTCAGAAAACAGAACTTTTGTCATTCTTATTTATAAACTATCCAGTATTTGAGAGGAAAGTATCCATTTTAAAAATATAAATGTTAAAAAATACAGCATGCAATTGGTAAGTTATCTTCTGCTATTAATATTTGACAGAAAGAGGGATAGAGATAGTATGAGTATGTTTTCATAGTTTTACTTCTTGTATACTGTATTGATAAAAAGTAGGAGAGTATGTTAACTTTTTTTTTACCAAAACATACATGCATGCTATTTTACAGAACCTGGATGTGAATCTTTGTGCATTGCTTTGTGCCCACACGACTATCGGTACATGCTGGTTGGAAGCAGTGATGGTATGGTCAGGCTTCATAGCATATCTTCAGAGAGGCCCTTAACAACCTGGCAGTCGGCTCCAGATTGTGCTCCAGTAAAAGGGTTACAGTGGTCACCTGCTCGGCCCTGTGTATTCTATGTGCTGGACTCAATGGCAAGGTAAACTAATCAAAGGTTTTTATATTAAAAAAATGGACAGTATTGTTTGTTTACTTTGTAAATCTTTAGGAATGCCCAAGTACCAGTGATTATGCTTGAACAATCAAGCTTACAGTGGTGTTTTTATTCCCTGTTCCCAATCAGCCAGTATGAGGGTCTGGGGCAGCTTGATCCTTCCTACTTAAATTATACGTAATTTGGGCTGTTGTAAATGATTGGTGTAGTTTAGTGAATTAATTTTTCAAGATTAAAGTAAAATTGTTCTTGCAACCCATTACCTTACCATAATTCCATTTCCCAACCTCCTTTCATGCACTATTAGTTTTAAAAGACAAAAGAATGACTACCTGACTTTATTATTCATCTGAAATGTCAGTATACTGTAAGCATTAACCAGAATCTTGCACAAAATTTGTCATTTAAGTACCTTTTCTGGGCTCAGCTCGTGTCGGCCTATGAAAGGATCCTTAATATCATTCTTTCTAGGTAAAATTAATCTAAAATTACCAGAGAAAAACAAAATTAAGAAAATGTCAGTAAAACTGACTCGCTCACTCTTAAAAAGAAGTGTCGGTATGATAATAGGGGCGAGTGTGGAACACTACCACGAGACAATCACCAATTAGAACTTCCAATCAGAATCCCCCCAAGAGAGAGCTGATACCAACGGGCGATGCAGCCGCTACTACTACTACTAGAGGACGCCACGGACAACAGCGCCCCTAGCGGACATCCTTAATTTTTAGCGCTAGCGTCAAGACGCTATTTTCCCTTGTGCTGTGCTATTTCTGGATTTATCTCTATAATCTACCATGGAACGTTCTGCTATTGCCACGGCTAAGTTAAGTAACTCATAAGTAATATTTTACTTCATTTTTATCTTCCGGGTACCTGTATTTTCCTCTTAATAGGTCATATACGGTTCCCCGGTTGTCTCGTGGCGGCGCCATGCTGCCTCGTAAGAATTCCCGGTCCTCCATACTGGGACTTCTTATACTTATGGGCTTACTATATTACGTTCATTGTTTTTACATCGAGTTTTAGCTAGTTCAGCCCTCCTACCATTTCTCTTAGTTTGGTATTTAGGGCTATTATTATGATTATTCCGGCCCAGCATCCCGGCTCTTGCTCTTCATCGGCTATCGCTGGCTCCGAGTAGGCTTCTGTTTCTTGGAACAGTCTGCCTCCTCCTGGGCTTCTTTCTCTTTTACTAAAAGTGTCTTTTCCATCTTTTCGATGTATAATTTTATTATATTTAGGGTGTTAGGCTAGCTTAGGTGCTTGTTCCTTGTATTGGTACAGCCTGGTTCACGTGGCCCTCTCACGGTTGTGTTGCTCGCGGCCTAGGCCACTTGCGGTCACGTGTTCCATCGCACCTTACCCTGCCCCCGCCCTCCCCTTCTGGTATAGGGAGGAGCTGGGGGACCCCTTGGTTGTCATGACAACCTCAGTTGCCTTCTCTCACTCCTACTCTGAGGCGGCCAGGGGTTCCTCCCAGCGGGGGGTATAGGGCGACCACTCATGAGGTACCGGGTCTCCGTGCGGGTAGTCGGTGAGGCGGGGAGGAGTAGGCCATCCCTCCCCCCTCTCTCACTCCCGCCGTGTTACACCGAGACCTTCCTCCCCCCCTCCCCAGTTGCTCAGCCACCTCCCTCGCTATACGAAAGGAGCCTTCCGTCGCAGCCGGGGCACCTTTGGTTATAGATTACTGGCTCCGCTAGCGGGCGGGGTGGGCACCACTAGTGGTCGGTTGCTTGCCTACTATATCCTTACATCTCTCCCCCGCTACCGGAAGGGAGCTTGCTTCTTACCCGCGCACTCTTCTAGTAGATGGGCGGAGGGAGGTTTGTATTATTATTATTTTAAGGATATACCCTAATTTTACAATGAATTGTGTAATATGATTATTTTTATCTACCATCCCCGCCATTTTCCGTCGTGGTTTCCATTTACCACCACTCCTGGTTGGTTCCCTTTTGTGTCCCCGCCATCAGCGGAGCTATAGCCTAGAGCACACAACCAACCTAGTTATCACACGTATTTTGGCGGGGCTCTGGTTTAATCTAACTTTATCGCTCCGGCACCAGCGGAGCATCTGTTAGACTGTAAGTGTTTACCTGGTACTCATGTATCTTTCCACTTACAGGCTACCAACTGTCAGGTCCCAGCGTGCAACGCGACGTTGTACGACCCCTGCGGCCACGATGAGTGCAGGTCTCACTCCCCATGTGCCACGTCATACAATGAGATGATCGTCTGGCACCCAGAAGCCTGCGCCATTTGCTACGACCTGGTCGGTCAGCTGGGAGATGGGGTAAGTCCGTTATAGGCTTCCTTATCATTTTACTAACAACTCTTAGTCATAAGTTTGTTAACCCCGTTCCGCCACTGGAAGCTAATCTCGCCTTTCTTTCAGGCTACTGGTGTGAGGGAAGTCGCCCTCGCCACCCTGAAAGCGTGGGTGGGCGGCTTCGGGAAGAACGCCGCCAAAGGCCAGCCCTACATTCTGGATAAGAAGCTGGCCGTCCAGATCTTCCCTGCGGGCAAGTCGACCGGTTACGTTGACCCCTTGTCCGCTGCCCCTCTGATAGCCTCCATCCAGCAAGACCTCCAGCAATCCTTTGGGGTCGTAGCCTCCCAGGAGTCGGTCCCGGACGTCGCTGCCCTGGACCTTAACATCGAGCCTATGGCGGTAGGGGTGGATGATTTGTTGGTTGAGGTAGGTGTGTCGGGCGCCCAAGGTCTTTCCTTGGGTGCTCCTGGATCTTCTCCTGTCCCTTCTTCCAGTGCTTCATTCCAAGGCTTTGTGGGATCTGAGATCCCTACCCGCTCTCCCGCTCTCTCTGTACCCCCAAAGGTGAAGGGACAGAGAGAACCGAAGACTCTGGCCAAGACAACTTCGAAAAAGTCGTCTTCGTCTTCTTCGGCTAGGAAGTCGTCGACTTCCTACGCCGATGCGGTGAAAGCGAAGCCGAGCTCTTCTCACTCGAAGAGCTCCAGAAGCAAGGCTTCTAAGGAGAAGGCTCGCGCTCCCGCCGAGCCAGTGCCTTCTCCCGCCTCCACCGCTTCCACTCCGGCTACGCCGGTAGGAGGAGCAGGGCCTAGCACCTTTGATCCCTCTGCTTTCTCAGCAGTGGTGATGCAACAGGTGGGCGAGCTGGTTGGCTCGCAAGTCTCCGCCCTGGGGACGAGATTCGAGCAGATGTTCGCACAGTTGTCGAGCACTCTGTCTCAATCAGGCCAATCGATCCAAGACCTCTCTAACAGGGTTAGAGAAAATGAGGACCGAGTAGCTGGGCTATCTCAGGTTCCTCTCTCAGTCTCCCCAGCGCCAAGCACTGGGATTCTCCAACTCCCGCCATACGAATCTCTGCCAGCTTTCTCCATGGAGAACCCATGGAGAGTAGCTGCCTACGCTCCTTTCAAGGATGGGATGATCTCTATCCCGGAGTGTGGGACTCGAAGGATTGAGGACTTCGAGTTTTACCCTCCAGGTCTGACGCAGCCTTTCATCGGTTATGCTAGGCTGACCGTAACGGCTCTCACTAGGGAAGACAAGATCTCTAGAGAGTCGGTCCTTTACAGTAGAGATCATGCTCAGCGGGAATGGGTTCACTGCCTTGAGGACTGGGAGTGTACGAATACTAAACTCCAGGCCTACAAGAGTCCCTTCACTATTTTCGCGACGGAAGAGGATGTTTCTCTTCCGTTCGCCACGAAATTAGTGGAGAAGTCCTTCAGGGCAGTCCTCAAGGATGAGCCCATCCCACAGTTGAGGGAGGCGGAGTCTACTTCTCCGCTCTTCCCAGCTTTCGGAGAATTGTGGGAGAACTTGCCAGCTACGTTCACGCTGGGTAAGCTCAAACCGGACTGCGCCATGGACCAGTTCGGCGAGAAGCTACCAAGGCTGCCGGATTCCCTAATCCAGGCAGAGTTTGATGCGCGAACCAGGTTTGGCAGGTCCCTCAATTCCCTTATAATTACGGAAATGGCTGCCCTCTCTTATGCTACGGAACCGCTGTTCAAGATTTTGGCGAAATCTCAGTTCCAGACGGTACTAACGGACGCTTTTGACTTCTTCCAGGCTAGGAGGAACTGCCGAAAGCATGTTCTACAAGAATGTACTATTAGGCATGAGCCGAATAGACTCTTGGCCTCTAGCATGTGGGGAGCGGATCTCTTCCCAGAGTCCGCTGTCAACGAAGTACACCACGAAGCTGCTAGGCTCAACCAGAGCCTTAGAGCTAGGGGGGGGGGGTATCTCTCGAAGAGGAAACAAGATTCCGTTCCCACTGCTGGTAAGAAACCGAAGAAGGCTGGTAAGAGGTTCCAGCCGTATCAGAAACACCAGCAACAGCAGCAATTTGTGCAGGCGGTCCCGGTTACCCAACAAGGACAACCTGCTAGTTCGAAGCAGAACCAGCCTATCCTCCTGTTGTCCCCTCAATCTCAGCCATCCACCTCCTACGCTATCTCGCCGGCCTTCAACCCTACATATGAGGCTCAAGGCTACAAACAGCCGAGAGGTAGGGCGAGAGGTTACTTTCGTCAGCGTGGCGCAGGAAGGGCGACAAGGAGCAGGCAGTTCAGAGGAGGGCGTGGTGGCCAACCCGCCCATCAACAATGAGGCTCCCCAGGTAGGAGGGAGGCTGTTCCTCTTCCGCCACAGGTGGGGGTTCAGCAATTGGGCACAGAGCATAGTGTCCAAAGGATTGGGCTGGAGTTGGATCAAAGATCCTCCTCCAATCAAATCATTCCACCAGATACCGTCAGAGGAATTGACAGATTACGCGGAAGAACTCCTTCAGAAAGGAGCTATTGCGAGAGTCAAGCATCTAAAATTTCAAGGTCGCTTATTCAGCGTGCCAAAGAAAGGCTCAACAAAAAGAAGGGTAATCTTAGACTTGTCAAAGCTAAACTCTTTCATTCGTTGCGACAAGTTCAAGATGCTTACCCTCTCGCAAGTAAGGACCTTACTTCCGCGTGGAGCCGTCACATGCTCCATCGATCTTACAGAGATACTCATTGATACTACATATGAGGCAATAAAGCAGCATACCTACGAAGAAATAAATTACGATATGACAACAGAAAAGCAAATCCCGAAGAGGCTCTACCCAGATCTATACAATGACGGGAAAGAGGAAAAAATAGACAAGAAAGACAAAATCTGCAACCTTTTGAAAAGAGGGAATTGCAGATTTGGAGAAAGATGTTACTACAAACATCCTAAGATATGTCAAAACTATGAAATATATGGTAAATGTGCATACTTAGATGGATATGGGGATGATTGCAGAGATCTGCATCCAAAAATATGTAAAAACCTAAAAGAAGGAAAAGGATGTAAGTTCGACAAAAAATGCAAATATATGCACCCTGTAGCCATGAATCATAATCAAATAAATAACCAACCAAGTAATAAAATCCAAAATAAGAAAGAAACAAATAAAGGGAGAAAGAAAATCAAGAATATCAGGTAAAAAGAAAATAAAAGCAAACCACCAATGAGATATGCAGAGGTGGTCAGCAAAAAATTTCAAAGCATCAGCTCCGAAATTCTACTCAAGAGATAATAACTGTATTTATTATGCAAGAGGATATTGCAGAAACGGAGAAAATTGCAGATTCAGACACAAAATTAATAATTATGATGAAGGAAGATCAAATATTATGGAAAAGTTGGATTTTTTAATGTCAGAATTTCTGGAAATGAAAAAAAGAACAACATACCAGAACCATTGGGAAAGAGACATGGGAAAAATTCCTTTTAATTACTAATCTGGTAATTAAATGAAGGAGAAAAACACGCAAACCATCATAGTGATGAATGCGCAGGGTTTAGTTAACGAGTAACTCAAAAAGAAAAATAGAGTACTTAGAAGAACTAACCCAAATGAAAAGAAAATAGATATAATGAATATAAGTGAACCTGTCTTCCCAAGAGACGGAAGGGAATGATGATCAAATAAAAGGGTTCCAAACTTATAGATCAGATAGAAAAAATAGGAATCAAGGGGGAACCGCAATATATGGGAAAGACAAACAGGAAAAATATATGAGAAATATAGTAACTCAGAATGTGAACTAATAGCGGTAGAATTTGAATCTGAAAAATTGATGAACATAGTAATATATAGACCTCCTAATACTAAAGAGTTTGACTTAATAATTGAAAAATTGGATGATATATGTAGAAATCACAAGGCAATGGACTCTTCTTCCGATTTGGTGACTTCAACTTTAATTAAGTAGAATGGAAAGAAACGAATAGGAGATTGGCGTTTGTACTTATATCATAATATATAGACCTCCTAATACTAAAGAGTTTGACTTAATAATTGAAAAAAAAATTGGATGATATATGTAGAAATCACAAGGGACTGGACTATTCTCCTATCTGGTGACTTCAACTTTCCTTTCGTAGAATGGAAAGAACGAATAGGAGATTGTGGTTGTACTTATACATATAAAAAAGAGAGTAATAGTAGTGCAGAAGATAAGAGGCAATTTGAAAAGCTATTAGATATGCTACTAGAATACAACATTAAACAAATAAATCACCTGCCAACAAGAAAGGAAAATACTTTAGACCTAGTATTTGTGAACGAGATGAATTATGTTAAAGAAATAATAGTTTATAATGCGAGTATTTCAGACCATAATGTCATAGAATTAACAGTTCATTCCAAAGCAAGTGAAAATAGAGATAAGCAAGAAATGAAAAAGTGGGAAGGATATGGAAAATACAACTTCTACAGTAAAATATAAAATGGTCAGAATTAATGAAGAATTAAACAAAGATTGGGATAACATTTTCGTAAGTGATGACATAAGGGTAAATACGGAGATATTATATAAAATATTGGAGATAATAGTGGAAAAATATATACCGAAGAAGAAAAGTAAACATCATTCACGCATACCAAGAGACAGAAGGATCTTGTTCCAGAAAATCAGAAAGTGGAAAAAAGGTCTTGCAAAAGAAAAAATGCATGGAAAGTTATAGAACTAAAAAGTAAGATAGAAAATGCAGAACAAAAGATTATACAATCAAAAGAAAATGAAAAACGGGACTTGGAAGAAAAAACCCTATTAAATATCAAGCAAACCCAACTATTATACTCATATGCGAAGAAGATGAATAAAAGAAGAATAGAAATAGGCCCTCTGAGAATTGAAGGGAGATTAACGAATGAAAAAAAGGAAATTTGCAACATACTGGCAGAACGATATAAGAGAGAATTCACCCCTAGAATAAGATAATGAAGATAATGATATAGAAGTAAGGGATGAAAATAGTGAATATTTAGCTGACATAGATATTAATGAAGCTGATATTGTGCAGGCTATTATGAAATTAAAAATGGAGCTGCTGCAGGGCCTGATGGAATTCCTGCTATTTTGTTAAAGAAAGTAGTTCATTCTATCGCAAAGCCACTTGCAATATTATTAAGACAAAGTGTAGATACAGGCAAGATATATGATAGCACAAATTAGCATATATTACCCCTACTTTCAAAAGTGGATCAAGACTAGAGGCAAGTATTATAGGCCTGTGAGTCTAACATCACATATTATGAAAGTGTATGAAAGGGTAATGAAGAAAAATATTATGAAACATTTAATAAAAAAATAATTTGTTTAATAAACGGACAAACATGGTTTCGTACCCGGAAAAAGTACACAAACCCAACTGTTAGTCCACCGTGAAAACATATTCAAAAATATGAAAAGCGGAAATGAAAACAGATGTGGTTTATTTAGACTTTGCAAAAGCTTTTGATAAAGTAGACCATAATATATTTTAGCGAAGAAAATTAGAAAACACAATATTGTGGATAAAGTAGGAAGATGGTTAAAAGAATTTTTACACAACAGAAAACAGATAGTTATTGCAAACGACGAGAAATCGGATGAAGCCAAGGTAATATCCGGTGTGCCGCAAGGTACGGTGTTAGCTGCAATACTGTTTGTTATTATGATTGAAGACATAGACAATAATGTTAAGGATTCGGTAGTGAGTAGTTTCGCAGATGACACAAGAATAAGTAGAGAAATTACTTGTGATGAAGATAGGAACGCTCTACAAAGAGACCTTAACAAAGTATATGATTGGGCAGAGGTAAATAGGATGGTATTTAACTCTGATAAATTTGAATCAATAAATTATGGAGACACAGAAAGAAAGCTATATGCATATAAGGGACCTAATAATGAGACCATCACAAATAAGGAAGCAGTTAACCCTCTTAAGCCGGAGCCCTAAAAATCAAAACGTCTCCCGTATGCCGGGCCTGGTTTTGAGGTGAGTGCGGAAGTGGAAAAACAAAAAATAATTTTTTCAAAAAATTACAGCGCGCGTACTTTTGAAGATTAAGAGTTCATTTTTGGCTCCTTTTTTTGTCATTGCCTGAAGTTTAGAATGCAACCATCAGAAATGAAAAATAATATCATTATCATATGTAAATAATGCGATATATGGTAGCGAAAAAAAAAAAATTCATACATAATTGTATTCAAATCACGCTGTGCAGAAAACGGTCTAGCTAACCAGTTACTTTTTTTTGCGTTGTATTGTACACTAAATTGCAATCATTTTGATATATAATACATTGTAAAACAATAAAAAGTAACACCGGAAAAATATTATCACAAATGATGTACGAATTCGTAACGCGCGGACGCAAAAAAATATTTTTTTCAAAAATTCACCGTAATTCTAAATAATGTTCTAGAGACTTCCAATTTGTTTCAAAATTAAAAGACAAATGATTGATATACGATACTGTAAGAGTTTTCGATTAGAATTGAATGCATATTTCGACCATTTCGGACGAGTTAAATTTGGACCGAATGTCGAAAATTTTAATATATATATTTTTTCATATGCACATATTCGAAGATGGGAAAAAGCTACAACCTTCAATTATTTTTTATTATATTCTTCATAAATTTGCGCACATTTTGATATATGAAACTCTATGAAAAAGGCTAATATGAAATGGAGCAAATATTAGGATAATGCCATGTACGTATTTCGGAGACTTGCGGCCGCGAATCGGCGCGCGGAGTGAAGGTAAATATATTTTTCAAAAATTCACCATAATCACAATATTGTTTTAGAGACTTCAAATTTGTTTCAAAATGAAGAAACATGACGGAATATTACTAGGCCGTAAGAGTTTTAGCTTACAATTGCGTTTTTCAACTATTTCGGTAGAGTCAAATTTGACCGAACGTGGTTTTTTTTCTATTTATCGTGATTTATATGCAAATATTTCGAAAAAAGAGAAAAGCTACAACCTTCAATCATTTTTAGTTGTATTTCTACATGAAATTGCGCACATTTCATATATAAAACTTATGAAACAGCTAATTTTAAATGGTGCAAACATTCGACAATCGCACAAAAAAAAAAATTCTGATTTTTTCGGAAGAGTTACCTCGCGAACGTAATTTTTTTTTTTTTTCATAAATTCACCATAAATCAAAATATTGTGCTAGAGACTTCCAAGTCGTTGCAAAATGAAGGTAAATGATTGAATATTACTAGAATATAAGAGTTTTAGCTTACAATTGCGTTTCGACCATTTCGGTAGAGTCAAAGCTGACCGAAAGTTGAAATTTTTTGCACTAACGTTATTTATATGAAAATATTTCAAACTGATAAAAAGCTACAACCATGGGTTGTCTTTTGTTGTATTGTGCATGAAATTGCGCATTTCCATATATAAAACTTTATGTAACGGTAACAAATTTAAAGGGTGCAAACATTAGGACAATCGCACGAAAAAATTTATCGGAAGAGTAATCGCACGAACGTAAGGAAAAAGTTTTTCATAAATTCACCATAAATCGAAATATTGTGCTAGAGACGTCCAATTTGTTGCAAAATGAAGCAAATGATTGAATATTACTATAATATAAGAATTTTAGCTTACAATTGCGTTTCTCGACCATTTCTGTAGAGTCCAAAGTTGACCGAAGGTTGAAATTTTTGCACTTATCGTTATTTATATGAAAATATTTCAAATTGATAAAAGCTACAATCAGAGTATTTTTTAGTTTGTAATTGTGCATGAAATTGCGCACATTTTCTATATAATACTTCATGTAAAGGATAATTTAAAATGGTGCAATAATTATGTCAAAGTGACGAAATAATTTCCGAGATGTGTCACTGATACTTTTTAGTGCGATAAGAAAGAAATTCGCGCTTGCGCGCCTGCGTAGCGATTGTAAACAAAACAACGCCTTGATCCGTTGAACTCCCAGCATCCCCCAAGGCGCGTGATACAAAAGTTTTCGGCTGGTAGCCTATAAGTATTTTTCCGCGAATTTTTAAAAAAACTTTTTTTGGAGCCGACGTATGATACGTCCAATCGGCATACGGGAGACATTTTGACTCGACGTTTAATACGTCCAATCGGCGTAAGAGGGTTAAAGACCTTGGTGTGATGATGAATAGGAACATGTTATGCAATGATCAAATAGCAACTCTGTTGGCAAAATGTAAAGCAAAAATGGGAATGTTGTTACGGCACTTCAAACAAGAAAAGCTGAACACATGATTATGCTTTATAAAACATATGTTCGTAGTTCCACTTGAATATTGCAATATGATATGGTACCCACACTATCAAAAGGATATTGCACAAATAGAGAGTGTACAAAGGTCCTTTACAGCTAGAATAGAAGAAGTTAAGGACCTAGACTACTGGGAAAGACTACAATTCTTAAAATTATATAGTCTAGAAAGGAGAAGAGAACGCTACATGATAATTCAGGCATGGAAACAGATAGAAGGAATAGCAGAAAATATCATGGAACTAAAAATATCAGAAAGAGCAAGCAGAGGTAGATTAATAGTGCCCAAAACTAGTACCCAGAAAAATAAGGAAGCACACAGGACATTAATCCACTACGCACCAGCATCGATAATGCAGCGTCTATTCAATGCGTTGCCAGCTCATCTGAGGAATATATCAGGAGTGAGCGTAGATGTGTTTAAGAATAAGCTCGACAAATATCTAAACTGCATCCCAGACCATCCAAGATTGGAAGATGCAAAATATACCGGAAGATGTACTAGCAACTCTCTGGTAGACATTAGAGGTGCCTCACACTGAGGGACCTGGGGCAACCCGAACAAGATGTAAGGTCTGTAAGGTCTGTAAGGACGCATACTATCATATCCCTATAGCCAGGCACTTCCGCCCATTCCTAGGATTCAGGCTAGGAAATCAAACATTCTCATTCAAAGTGATGCCCTTCGGTCTGAATGTAGCCTCCAGGGTATTCACAAAAATAGCAGAAGTGGTTGTACAACAATTGAGAGCTCAGGGAATCATGGTAGCAGCATACCTCGACGATTGGTTGATCTGGGCACCAACAGTCGAGGAATGTCTCAAAGCCACCAAAAAGGTAGTTCACTTTCTGGAACATCTGGGGTTCCAGATAAACAAAACGAAATCCAGACTTACTCCTGAATCTCGTTTCAGTGGCTAGGAATCCAATGGGATTTGTCTTCCCACAATCTGTCAATTCCAGTGGCCAAACGGAAGGAAATAGCAAAATCTGTCAGGCAATTTCTCAAATGCAAACAAACGTCAAGGAGAAACCAGGAGAGAATCCTAGGATCCCTTCAGTTTGCTTCGGTAACAGATATCCTTTGAAGGCAAGGCTGAAAGATATAAATCGAATTTGGCGGTCAAGAGCAAACTCCAAATATCGAGACAAGTTGTCAGTAATTCCACAGATCCTCCGCAATCAACTACGGCCTTGGTCAAAAGTAAAGAACTTAGCCAAGAAAGTACCCCTTCAATATCCCCTTCCAGTGTTAACCATTCACGACGGATGCATCCCTGTCCGGGTGGGGGGGATACTCTCAGTTCAAACAGGTTCAGGGGACTTGGTCAGTTCAATTTCGCCAGCTCCACATAAACGTGTTGGAAGCAATGGCAGTATTTCTTACTCTGAAGAGACTGCTTCCCCCGAAGAAGTCTCATCTAAGGCTAGTTTTGGACAGTGCAGTGGTAGTTCATTGCATCAACAGAGGAGGGTCCAAATCCAAGCATGTGAATCACGTCATGATAGCCATTTTTGCATTAGCAAACAAACACAAATGGCATCTGTCTGCCACTCACCTGCAGAGTAAGGAATGTGATAGCAGACGCCCTGTCCCGGTCAGTTCCTCTGGAATCAGAGTGGTCTCTAGACGACGGGTCATTCCAGTGGGTAAGCCTGAGAGTCCCAGGTCTCCAAGTGGATCTCTTCGCCTCACAAGCGAACCACAAGCTCCCTTGCTATGTGGCCCCCAACCTGGACCCTCTGGCTTATGCCACGGACGCCCTGTCATTGGACTGGAATCAGTGGAGGAGGATTTATGTTTTTCCTCCAGTGAATCTTCTCTTGAAAGTCCTAAGCAAACTAAGGTCTTTCAAAGGGATAGTAGCTCTGATTGCACCGGACTGGCCCAAGAGCAACTGGTATCCTCTTCTTCTGGAATTGGGTCTCTGACCTCAACGGATCCCCAATCCCAAGCTATCACAATCAGTACAAATGAGGACTGTGTTCGCTTCTCCTCAGGAATTCTCCAGACCCTAACTTTATGGACTTCATGAAGTTTGTGGCTAATAAGATGCTGATATTGATCCACAGAATATTCTCTTCCTAGAATCAGATAAGAGAGAGTCAACCATTAGACAATATGACTCAGCTGTTAAAAAATTAGCATCTTTCTTGAGAGAATCGAACACCACAACCATGACAGTTAATCTGGCTATATCCTTTTTCAGATCCTTGTTTGAAAAAGGTTTGGAGCAGCTAGCACTATTACCACTCATAAATCAGCTTTGAAGAAAA
This sequence comes from Macrobrachium nipponense, assembly GCF_015104395.2. Classification (NCBI taxonomy): domain Eukaryota; kingdom Metazoa; phylum Arthropoda; class Malacostraca; order Decapoda; family Palaemonidae; genus Macrobrachium; species Macrobrachium nipponense. The sequence continues at coordinate 80,160,040 of NC_061108.1, forward strand.
TCTTTCAAGTAGGTTTTCAGATAGATCTGACTGAATCTTATTTCACATCTATCCCCAAAGCCTGTGGTAGACTTAGACCTTCTCAGAGGCCTACTACAGTTTCATGGTTCTTAAATGATGTCCTCAAACTAGCTTCAGATACTGACAACTCATCTTGTACATTCATAATGCTCCTGAGGAAGACATTATTCTTATTAAGCCTAGCCTCAGGAGCTAGAATTTCAGAACTGTCGGCTCTATCCAGGGATGCGGGTCATGTGGAATGCTCCCATCAGGAGAAGTTCTACTTGCTCCGGATCGTAGCGTTTTTTAGCCAAAAATGAGGATCCTCTTGCAAGGTGGGCTCCTTGGAAGGTTATCCCACTTCCACAGGATCCTTCTCTCTGCCCAGTATCAACTCTTAGAGCCTTTCTATCTCGTACTTCTTCAAGATCCTCAGGTGCTCTCTTCAGAGAAGAAAAAGGTGGTACTTTGTCAGTAAAAGGTATTAGACAAACAAATCCTTTACTTCATTAAACAAGCCCCCCAGATGCTGAAGCCTTGCCGAGGATGGGGGGCTTAGGGTTCAGCAGCTGGGCCCTGATGCCTGGTGGGAACTGCTTTCTCGCTGGGCCTTGGTGCCCAGCTGTTGATCCAACGAAATAAGTCAGCCCTTTTTTTTTCTACTAAAAAAGTTTCATCTTTCTGCCTTCCTCCCCCTATAAGGTATGGATTCTATGATGATGACTATTGGCTTGGTTTTGGACATGATTTAGTCTAAATCTTGGGATTTGAAGGAGGGTGAGGATGGACGGCATGCCACCTCACCCGTAGAACTCTAGTACCTGACGTGGTTGAGCGAGGGGAAAGTTTAATGTCAAACCCTATCCTCAGTGCCGGGTCTGATCTCGACGGACATCATGACGCCTTAGCACTGGAATATAGGGTGTATACTCCAGTAATTACCCCTAGGAGACGACCCATAATGAAAGGGATGACCCGTCCTCTAAGTGTGACTCCATGGTGGTATGGGGAATATCTGGATGAACTATGTTTTTCACGTTCTATGGCAACCCCCCTATTTCGGCTGACGACCCTATGCTTTTGTCAAAGGACTTGTCCACGGAACCCGAACTTCAATCAATCATGGTCGGTCCCTTTGATCAGGGTAGTACCCCTGGACCGAATGACAGACAGACACAGATGACGACCCAAAGCAATGCGAGTAGATATACCGCCAAGAAATCTCACAAAAGCATCTGGCTCCAGTATTGTCACACTGGAACCATATGCCATGAAGAAAAACAAAAAGTGTGAAATAGCTCCTGGGGTCTTTGTACCAATTCATTTAATAAATACCTGAATTTGAAGCTTGAAGGTGACAATATTGACAATTTTTCCAAGTACACAGGGGAATCGTTTGAAATGTTGTGGCAGACAGCCAAAAATAACAGCCCAAAATGGAAATATGCTCCTTATAGAAAGCATCTCCCCAGAGGAGAGCAGTAAGTTGATGGGATTGTCGGACCTTGCGGGAATTACGGTTGAGTGCACTCCCCACTTTAGCCTGAACTCCAGCAAGGGCTTGATTTATGCCCCTCAATTGATGGCTTTTTCTGAGGAGAGACTTTTAACAGAATTAAAAGACCAGGGTGTAATAAAGGTTGACAGGATGACAAAGAAGGTTGAAAATAATAGAATACCTCAGCCTACCTTAATATTAACTTTTAGTACTTTAAGGACTTCCGGAATATGTCTATGCAGCCTGGTATAGGTTTAAGATAAAGTTGTACATCCCAAGACCCAGAAGGTGTTTCCATTGCCAGCATTTTGGACACACCCTACAATCGTGTCGATCCAAATTGCAAGAAAAGCCTGCAGTCTGTGTCAACTGTGGAGAGGATGAGCATGGAATGTGCACCAGGGAACCTAAATGTGTTCACTGTGGTGAGGGACATGCCTCGTCATCTCAGCAGTGTGATATATATTTACTTGAAAAGGAAATACAAGCAATTAGAGTGATTGAAAGAACAACATTTAAGGAAGCACGAGAGAGAGCCAAAGCAAAGATTGTAAGACCCGGTCTAAGTTTTGCTACTGTAGTAGCAAAATTAAAAGCCAAAGGAAAGAGACAATAAAAACACCCGAAGTTAAGAGCACAAAGAAAATCAAATAAAGAATCATTAAAAAGACAGCTAACTGAATCATCTGAGTCAACTGATGATGAGAATATAAAGACAAGGTTCACTAGAACCAACAAGAAAGACCCTAGTGTGGAATTGAAGAAAATTGAAGTGCCAGTTGAGATACACCCTCCACCATCTGCCTCTTTGGAGGCAAGGCCAGTGGTTGCTGGTCTGGTGCCAGCTTCTGTTGGTGCCAACTCCTCTTTGGAGGACAAACCAGCAGATGCTGGTCCCCCGGTGCCAGTCCTCGCTGTACTTCTGCCTCATCAGAGGCAGAGCTGGCTACTGCCAGCAGTACAGAGACACTTGAGGTGGTCTCTTTAGAGAACACCTCTGCTCTCTCCATCTCGATAGAGATGGAGAGCGAAGAAACTAAAAAACCCTTCAGTATCAAAAACACTGTTGGCTCTACGAAGGTGATAATTCCTCCCAAGAAGCCAACAAAACCTTCCATCAAATGCCTCCCCTTAGTAGAAAAAAGAACTCTCCCAGTCTTGTAAAAAGGAACCACAATGTTGTCCTCTAAACGTGAATAAATTCACTTCCATTATTCAGTGGAACTGTCAGGGACTGCGAGCGAAGTATGAGGAAGTGAAGCTTTTAATCTATGAGCACTCTCCTGTAGGGGATAAGGATATGTTTGGCAGGAGACTATGCTTAGGTGAATATACCCCTTGTCCTAGGGAATATGTTCACTATAGAACTAAATTTGATTTACAGGTGGGAAATCATGGTGGATCCCTCATCTACATCCGTCGAGATGCTCCACACTACAAAGTAAAACTAATACTCCACTTCAAGCTGTGGCTGTACGAATTAATTTGAGGAGGCAATATACTATATGTTCCCTTTACATTCCGCCCAATAGCCATGTCTCCCAAGAAGAACTTTAATACACTTGATGCAGCAACTACCAGAGCCATTCCTTCTACTTGTGGTGACTTCAACAGTAGACATCCATTGTGGGGAGATGTAACATCAAACCAAAAAGGGAATATGATGGCATCATTAATAGAAAATGAAGATATAGGTCTTCTTAATACTGGAGAACCTACCCATTACCACATTCAGACAGGCACCGTCTCCTGCATCGACCTTTTCAATATGTAGCTCCAACTGCAGTGTTGATTTTAGTTGGAGGAGAACAAGTGATGACTGGACCATACCAGTGATTCATTCTCCAATTTGTGATTCGACACCAATGAAGGCCCACCTATCCCGAGATCACCAAGATGGTGTTTAGAGAAAGCAAATTGGAGAAAATTCAAAGATTTGAGTGAGTTGGAGGGGAATGCAAAAGATTTCCCAAGTGTAGATGATGCCATTGATCTACTCAATGGAACATTACATACTGCAGGTCTGCACTCGCCTCCTCGAACAAAAGGACTATTCAGGAGGACGGCCCAGTACCGTGGTGGTCAGAAGACTTAAGGCTGTTACACCGAGCTACAAGGACTCATGACCAGGTGCCGTAGACACCGCACCTTGGACAATGTCATAATTTACAAACAGTGTAGGGCACGATTTCGAAAAGCCATGAAAGCTGCCAGAGACAATCATGGCCGGATATGTATCCTCTATTAACAGCAGAACACCAGTTTGTAGCATTTGGAAGAAAATAAGAAAAATTCAGGGTAAATTTACACCCAATCCTCCTCCAGTAATTAAAGTGAATAATAATCATGTCACAGATGCCAGAGAAGTTAGTAATACATTTTCAGAACACTTCGCTCGAGTCTCTGAGAAATCAGATAGTTCCCCAGGACATAATTTCAGAATGATGGAAGAACAACAGGTACTGACTTTTCAGCAAAGAAAGTGCTGAATCATAATATGCCGTTTTCTGAGAGGGAATTTGACTCTGCTTTATCTAGGAGCAAGAACACTGCCCCTGGTCCAGATGAGATTCCTTATGAAATTTTACACACATTCAGGACACAAAACTTTTTATAATAAGTATTATCAATCGAATATGGATGAAAGCAGCTACCCTACCATATGGGAATTAGCTACCATGTTACCATTCCTTAAGCCTAGAAAAGATCCTCTCTGTGCAGCAAGTTACCGCCCCATTGCTTTAACTTGCTGTTTGTGTAAGTTGATGGAAAAAATGGTAAATGTAAGACTGATGTGGTATCTAGAGCACAACAATATTCTAACACCTTCTCAGTGTGGTTTTCGAAAAATGCACTCCACCCTGGACATCTTACTGCAACTTGAAGCTTCTATCTGTGAGGCCTTTGCCTCCAAGCAACACCATGTGACAGTGTTTTTTGATATAGAAAAGGCATATGACACTGCTTGGAGACATGGGATTCTGAAGACTATGCATAATAGTGGTCTACGAGGCAAATTACCTTTATTTGTGAAATCCTTTTTACATCGTAGGTATTTTAAAGTTAAAGTTGGCAGTATTTTATCAGAGAAAAGGTGCCAAGAAGAAGGTGTTCCCCAGGGTAGTGTTCTCAGTGTAACACTTTTTGCTCTAGCCATAAACAGTGTTGCAGCTGTCATTCCAAGAGAGGTTTTAAAGACACTGTTTGTGGATGACTTGTCAATATCCTTTGCTGCCACCCGGATGACTGTAGCAGAAAGAAAGCTACAATTAACAATAAATAAATAGTAAGTTGGGCTGAGAAACAGGGTTTTAAAATCTCTGTAAGCAAGACTACTGCTGTCCACTTCTGTCGGATGCAGGGGAGTACATTCCTGGATCCTGACCTATATTTGTTTGTGGCCGTAGAATCCCCGCCCATGTGTAGAACAAGCACACTTCTTAGGCCTAGTTTTTGACAGTAGATGACTTGGGTCCCCCATATCAAACATATAAAAGCAAAGAGCCTAGAAGCTCTACACATTTTGAAGGTGCTTTCTCACACCAGTTGGGGAGCTGATAGAAATCTTTTACTGAAGCTTCATAAATCTTTAATCTTGTCAAAGCTGTCATATGGTTGTGAAGTTTATTCTTCAGCTTCCTCATGTAACTTAAAAATTTTAGATTCAGTGCATCATTCAGGTATTCGTATAGCCACAGGAGCTTTCCGTTCGTCACCAATACCTAGTATGCTAGTTGATGCAGGAGAGATGCCCCTTGAACTCTATCGCCAGTCATCATTACTTCGGTACTGGTTTAGTTTAGTGCAAAGACTCCCAAATCTCTGGCATTTGCTGTGGCAAATAGAAATATTTTTAACGGTTTTTACGAAAGTCATCCAAGGTATCCCACTCCTTTTAGCTATAGAATTAAAACAATTTTAGAGGATACGAATATTAGAAAATTTCCCATTATCCCCTTTGTGTATCCCAGTACTCCTGTCTGGAGGTTACCTGATGTGAAATTCTGTAGGTACTTCAGTGGAGCAAAGAGGGATAAATCTGATGAGGAAATGAGGGCCATATTTTTAGAGCATGTATCAGAGCATGTAGATACAAGTTTTATATTTACTGATGGCTCTAAGTCCAGTGCTGGCGTTGGATATGGAGTTTTTAGCGAATCTTTTAACCGAAGAGGTGCACTTCCTTCTATTGCCTCAAACTTTACAGCTGAATTGTATGGCATCCTAGTAGCACTGGAACATATTACAACACTCCCAGTGTGTAGCTACACAATATTTTGTGACTCCAAAAGTGCCTTACAGTCCCTGGAAGTCTTTAATACTGATCATCCCTTGGTGTTGAAGATCTTGCAGTGGATTTTCTTGCACCAGTATAGAGGGAGCATTGTTTCTTTTTGTTGGGTTCCTGCTCATGTGAACATATCAGGAAACGAAGAGGCAGACAAGCTAGCCAAATCAGCTGCGCAAACTTTGATACCAAGAAAATGCCCTGTTCCATATCGTGATACATTCTATGATATATGGAAATCCATCCAGCAGTTATGGGTACTTCAGTGGGACAGAGTAGGCCCAATAAAATAAAATGAAAGAAATTACTAGTCAGACACACCCTTGGAAATATGACCTAATGCCAAGGAAGTGGGAGGTTGTATTGTGTAGATTACGTATTGGCCATACGCGTTTAACTCATGGCTATCTGATGGATGGGGAGCTTGAGCCCTTCTGTGACGATTGCTTAGTTCCGCTAACCGTTAGGCATTTGCTGGTTGAGTGTCCCAGTCTGGTGGAACTTAGGAATCGTTTTTTTAGTTATAGTAGTGAAGCAGGGGGTAATTATAGCATGGCAAAAACTGTTGGGAGAAAGCGCATGTATTTATAACATTATCTCTTTTATCAAAGAAGCTGGTCTTCTCAAATATATCTGACAGCTGTGCTGTCTTAGTATATACATATTCTTTTTTTTTTTTTTAAATAATTTTACGGTTGTGATTAATCACAATTCTTTTTATCGGAATATTATTTTTACTTTTATCAGAAATTTATTTTATTTTCTTAAATCAAATTTATACGTATGTCTCTCATAAAGATAAAGGTATTTTGAATGTTGTATAATATATTATAAAAGTTAAAAGATCACATTTAGTATTCGGTGTCGGTGACCCTGGTAGTTGTGACGCCAGATAACTCTCAATCAATCAATCAATCATTAAACAAGCCAACCCTGAGTCATTCCCAAAAGCACATGATATCAGGGGAGTAGCCACCTCAATTAATTATTTTCAACATATGAACTTTGAGGATCTTAGAAAGTATACTGGATGGAAATCCCCGACAGTCTTTAAACGGCATTATTTAAAGTCCTTGGAATCTTTAAAGTTTTCAGCAGTAGCAGCGGGAAACATTGTTTCCCCTGATACTGTATAGTAGTTGTAGTATAGATCCAGGTCTCCTTTCTACCTACATCATCCAACATGCCTCACCCTATCGCCAGGCTACTCGAATATCATAGCCTTAGCCGTTGAATCATATAGTGGATTGTCCCTTATTTTTTTGCTAGGGACATCCACACTTGTACTGATAATTTACTTCAGTGTACCTACCCTTATTTTTATGCTAGGGTAGGACACGATGTGTTTGTATATATTTTGCCATACTTGTATTAATGATGGACTTCAGTGTACCTACCCTTATTTTTATGCTAGGGTAGGACACATTGAGTTTGTATATTTTGTAAATATGTTAAGTAAATCCCTTTTTGTTTATATTACATGCATCATTGTAATTTACTTTTATTACCATTTAAGTACTTTAAGATTACTAACGTTCTATTGTTTTACTATTTAGTATAAGTTAGTTTAAGTGCTTAGTTTGTATGCTGTAATTGATTTACTTATATTATATCCATCATTTTACACTGCTTTTCATTGTTCCTTTTTTCCCATCTTGTCTGTTTCTCTGGTACTCTTTCATAGGCCGACACGAGCTGAGCCCAGAAAAGGGATTTTGACGAAGGAAAAATCTATTTCTGGGTGATTGGCTCGTGTCGCCCTATGAAACCCCCCCTTTATGGTTTGTTCCCCCCCTTACAGGACAAGATGTTTTTAGATGTTTTTAGATTAAGGATGTCCGCTAGGGGCGCTGTTGTCCGTGGCGTCCTCTAGTAGTAGTAGTAGCGGCTGCATCGCCCGTTGGTATCAGCTCTCTCTTGGGGGGATTCTGATTGGAAGTTCTAATTGGTGATTGTCTCGTGGTAGTGTTCCACACTCGCCCCTATTATCATACCGACACTTCTTTTTAAGAGTGAGCGAGTCAGTTTTACTGACATTTTCTTAATTTTGTTTTTCTCTGGTAATTTTAGATTAATTTTACCTAGAAAGAATGATATTAAGGATCCTTTCATAGGGCGACACGAGCCAATCACCCAGAAATAGATTTTTCCTTCGTCAAAATCCCTTTTATAAGATTATACAATAATCAGATGCTTGATTATATAACTGATTATTTGAACAATAAGAATGCAGCTGTTATTTTACTCCCAAAATATTGCCACTAAGTAGGTGCGCTTGTCAAAATATAAAATTGGCTCACACAGTATATATTTTTTATGAAATTAATTCCTCTTAATAGAAAATTAACATGCAGAACTGTTTTAGTAGTAAACTTGTTAAATTGTAACAGGATGTTTAAAATCTTTCTGTGCAAATTCTAATTCACATTAATCTTGGCTGTATTGCATTGCAAAGTCCAGCATCTGTCACTAAAAAATGTGTGGCAAGCCACTGCTGATGCTCACCTTAGATTGATTATCATTTCCCAATTACGAGCAAGGAAGACAGGGATCTGCTGACCATGCTCTGTATGCTGTATGTCTGGATAACCCTTAGCCTCAGATATTCAATGAAAACAGCTTATAAGAAAGAAAGAGAGAGAGAGAGAGAGAGAGAGAGAGAGAGAGAGAGAGAGAGAGAGAGAGAGAGAGAGAGAGAGAGAGAGAGAGAGAATGAATTTGAGTTTAGAAGTGGTGCAAGTGGTGAAATATAGGATACTTTTTGAAGACTGTATACCATGTCTCAAAACTTATGACAGGTACCCTCATTTAACGACGTACTCGTTTTACGACAAGTCAGAGTTGTGACGGCAACATGAAGAGAGAAAAAACCCTTACTTTAAAAGTAAAATAAAAAATATTGCCAATTGTGGCCAAGAGAAAGGCTTTTCAGTGCTGATAATCTAACGTAGCCTAGGTTTTGAAAACCTTGAAATCTATGGCTAAAACAATAAGGCTTTAATATACTTTGTAAAGAAAAGCTATACATACAGTTGGACCTCTTAAAATCGGCATTCTATGGTTCGGGAACTCTAGTTGTGTGGCTTGAATCAGCCGCCATTACTAGTTTTTTTGCTCAGCCAACAGTGACAGGGTGGCGCCACGTATTGTTTACAACTTCAAGACAGCAAAAATTATGCCATGTATCTTTTGTTGTCATGAAAATTATTCTTAGTAATAAAAAGAGAATGTGTAAAGTCAAATATTTTTTTGTATTAACTCAAAAATAAATATACATTTTTAAATATTCCACTTTGGAAGTCTCTACCAAGTCAAACCTTGTAATCAGAACAATGAGACATTTGGCATGCACGAATTCCTTACTCTTAGTATGCTTGAAAGAATTATATGTAATACAGTTTTGATAATTTCTTTTATACAACTGTGTATTTACATATTCGATATGTCACCCATGAGACCAGGTGATGCTAGAGGTAAGAAGTACTAGCGTAAATTTTTATCTATGCTGGAAAAAGTTTATCCCAATAGCAAATAGTTTAGTGTTCATTTTCATCAATGGATGGCGGTTGCTTTGTTTACGTTTTGATGGCAACAATCAAATACACTGTGATTGTTGAAGTTCATTCAGTATTTTTTTTCATCTCACTACCCTCTACAATCAAAATAAATGACAAAGAAACTAATAGCGATAATTATGAAATACCAAATTTATGATATGAAAGTCTCTGATAATAATTCTGAGAAAGGTTTAGTACTGTATTGACTTACTATTAGGCTAAATCAGAAATGTAGGCTAAATGTGTTAAAGTACACTATTTTAAAGAAAATTATAAACTATGAAGTTATAAAATGATGAAGTTAAAATATATGAGTAATAAAACTATAAAAAGCTATGTCAGAAACTAGTTGTATATAGTATATGACTGAAAATTAATGCAATTTGTTGAAATAAAGAAAATAACTTGCTTAACGACGCATTCGTTTAACAACGTGGTCGCTGGAACGGAACCCCATCATTAAACGAAGAGTACTAGTCTAGATGCCGCATAGGTGGTGACTGTTGCATGGAGGTGTATACAGCAGTTCTCTTCACAAAATGTTTCTTTGATGTCTAGGAATGATTTTTAGCTTGGGTACACGATTCTGATATGGGGAGATTTTGTCCAAGATGGCCACCAGACCAAAATCGGTTGTGTCCAAAAATTTGTGTCTATCTCTTGATTGAGGGCTTCCAGAAAAAAATGACAGAGTTCAAAGTTGTGTAAAATACAATTTTACACTAAGCCTTTGCATTCATGAATTCATTTAATTATATTATGCCTTGTAGTGCAAGTAAAAAGTATGCCAGAAATAATTTTTTCTGTTTTTTGAAGGCAAATTTGTCTGTATTTCACAAATGAGTGCTTCTAGAAGAAAATTACACGAGTTCGAAATTGTTCAAAATACATTTTTACACTAAGTTTTGTCATTTGTAAACATATTCACTATTTGACTTCTTGCCGTTTCCCTCTATTTGAAAATATTTTTTTGGTTTAGGCAATTTTTCTTGGTTTAGGCAACTTTCAGCTCACACAAATACATAGGACACTACGTGGAGGACAGTGGCACTGAAGAAGTATTCGGCCCAAAAGTAGTCGAGAATGTACTAAAAGGCAATCACTATTCAGGAGGAGTTATGCACCAACTACAATTGTTTGAGTTTTTTGCCAACACAGAATATGAAAAATATCAGTTACTCTTTACACAGTTTAAGGAGCTTGAGGATTTCTGTGCAGAAAAGGACTATTACAGTGCAAGAAAGAAAGTAAAAGATGTACACCATCTTTTGCAAGATTTTCCTTCAGACTTTATGATGTTTCTGAGGAAAGGGGCAGAGAAGTTAAGTCCTTTTTTATTGGAACACCTTTTTATATGAACTTGTCACAATATTGAGAGATATCATAAGAGCCGACAGGGAGGGAAACTGGAAGCTTTAGAGAGCACTGTCATTCTTTTACTATGGAAAGGTAAATTATGCATTGTGGGGCTCTGTTTACTATGAGGATAGCTTGTAACTAGAAGAAAACATACCAGTCTTTAATTCTTTTCTTAAGGGTGGTTATGAAGTTCAACATGGAGAGAAGAATTTAAGCAGTGTAGGCATGAATCAAGGTTTAGAGATGTGCTATAACAAGCCAGCAAAAGGACAGGGAAGCGTACGTAATTAGAATGACCAGAACATGCTTCACAGAAGAATTTGTAGAATTATTGAAAATGATGAGTAGAATTTGTAGATTGTTGAAATTGACGAGGAGAATTTGTAGAATTATTGAAAATTATGAGTTGAATTTGTTAAAAAGAGATTTTGGATATGCATAGTAGAAAGGTTCTGCCAAGTAACGCAGCCTGCAGCTCACCATCCACTTGCAACATCTTCCATTCTTCCTATCCTATCCTGTGTATTGCTGATTCCATCACATGTGTGCTGTGCTTCCCAAGTCTGTACCAAGCTCTTTTCCAGGTTTATAGCAAGTTTTTTTCATTTTCTTTTCCTTTGTGCCATCTCGTATGGGGATTGGGCCCCTTACCCTTAAGGTCTTTTTGGTGTTTGCTCTGACACTTTTATCCTGCAGTATGATTTGGGCGTCTCTTTCAATTCTGTCCTTTGCAGTAAGTATCTTTACAATCTTCCTTGTTTGGGCAGCGCAGACAAACTGGGAGGCTCCACGTGTACCAAAAGCTTGAGCGATTCTCATTGCTCTGCTTTTGGCTATAGTGGCAATGGTTTTCAACTCTTGTATGCTTACTATTAATGGTAATAATTTCCTCTTGCATGGAAGAGATTGGTAGAGTAACCTTTCCCATAATTTTTACAACTTTCTGTGGTGGTTGCATCTTAAGACTCAATTATCAGACATATCCTAATACAACTCTTCTCGTTAATTGTAGTGGCTGTTGCACTTATAGCAGATTCTTTCCCTTTGCTCTTTACATATTCTCAACATGATTTGTGACTGGTACAGTACATGGGATTCTTGCCTTCTCTTGTCTTTGGTTCCCATATTATCAACTTTCTCTCATCTCTAATGAATGTCATTTGGTTGATTGATTGATTTACAGACTTTAGGCATACATGCCAAGCACTGGGGCAACTAAGGCCATTCAGCACTGAAACAGGAATTATCAGTGAAAAGGTTTGAAAGGTGTAACTGGAGGTAAACCTCGCAGTTGCACAATGAATCAATTGTTACAAGAGGGTGGACAGTAAGATGGAAATGAGAATATGAATGGAGGTACACAGTAAAAGGAATAAAGGGGGTTTGAAGCTAGGGCCGAAGGGATATTGCGAAGAACCTTCAGTAATGCCTGCATTGCACCGCATGAGGTGCACTGATGGCACTAACCCCCCTATGGGGTGGATGTCATTTGGCTTTCGCTCTTCTTTTTTTACTGGATTATGGACCCATTCTCCCTTCAGGATTCCAGCTGAGGAAGAGGCCCCTAGCAGCAGTAGAAGTTTTTATACTTGTTCTTTATTATTTTCTTTTGACTCCTAGAAGCTCCAAAGACTTCTATGAACATTTAAATCTCCTCCAGTGAGCCCCTTTGGTGTCACTTGTTGCTTTTTAAGTATTTTTGGACACCACCTTATTCAAGGCTGCGTTCCTGTAGTCTGATACATATTTTCTTTAAGTTTCAAGAATTGGACTTTCTCAAGACTTTTTCATGTTAGCTTCCAGGTTATTGACTGGTTTTCACCCGCTATATGCACGCATTGCCAGATCTCAAGATTCCTTGCTTTTCATCTATGATTTACCTGGATCCAGCTAGGTGCCAAAAAATTATCCAATTGTTAAGACCGAAGGTTTGTTCGCGTATGAACAATTAAAGGTTTCCCAGGTGCCCCTCATTCAACTTAGGAGCAATGTTCGTGGGGTTTAGGCATCCTCCTCCACCAGGAGGTGTATTTTTCTGAAAGTACAATACGTACCCACCTTTATGTGTCAGGTGCTTGACAAGTGTACTGCAGTGGACCTCCTTTATTCGCATTCTCCAGATTCGTGATTTCTCTCGGAAACATTTCCCCCCATTATTCACGGAAAATTAGCAGTATTTTTCTATGAAAAATATCCAGAAATTCCTGGGGGGTTTTTTCCATCATAAAATGCACTTTTTGTGATAAAACTATTAAAAAACTAAGTATAAAAATTTTTAGTGGGTTTTTCTTGAGATTTAATTAACAATATAGGCTGTTTTCACCGTTTTTATTGGGGTTCCAACTATTCGCGGATTCTAACTATTTGCGGGGGGGTCTGGTACGCATCCCCCGTGAATACACTCACGGGGGACCACTGTACTTAGAGATATAACTTCTGTTACATCCATTATTTAAAGAAGGTATCTGTATTTCCATAATCAAATATGGCTTCACTGTCTGCCATCTAAGAGAACTAGACTAATTACATCTGGGTCTTCTAAGCTCTTCAGAGGTTCTGGCATGTCCTTCCTTGTGAATAGTTACTTGGAAATTATGATGAGTGGGAATTTTAAATAACAAGAAACCCTCAGTCTAAACAATAGGATAATCTTCTTGTGCCAGGTGGAAGCCAGTTAAAAACAATCAGATATTGTAACTGGAAGCCAGTTAAAAACAATCAGATATTGTAAAAGAAGGAATCTGTCGGATCTGGCAACTCATGTATTTTGGGGTGGAAACTAGTCACCGACCAGGCTTGGAACCTCATGAGGTATCATTCTTTCTTTGACCACCTTGCAGCCTCATGGTGCATCAGTCTTTTTGACCGCCTTCGAGAGCAGTTGCTTTCACACTTCTTCCATGCTGGTTGCTTTGTTTGCCCGAGATTTCTTTCAGTGTGTTTGTGTGTGTAATTAGGGGTTCCTCTCCAACCAGTGGGAAACAAGATGCCCGGCAGTGCTGCTAGGGATCTTAAGCCTTCTTCATGTCATCGGTCCCCTTTGCCAGAGCAAGAGGAGGAAGAGAGTAAATTATAACCATGTGTGTAGTCTTACCTTCCATTCAGTCTTCCAGATGGGGGTTAGCATAGAAGAATGAGAGACATCCAAGGCTTATGATGGATTTTGGGCAGGGCAAGCATGGTGGAAAATTACAAGTTTTTAATCAATTTGCAATTTTCATAGCTAACAAACCTGAGGTCTTAACAATAGGATAATCTTCGCAGTATACAGTAGCTGGGTCCTCTTTATAGGATTTTATAATTAATAATATGATTGAATTTAGAATATATAATGTATTTGCCCAAAATGATACGCTACTATTTTCAATATTTTACATTCATTCTTAAAACACAGTATTTATAATTCATTTATTTGCAAATTAATGCTTTAATTCATATTTTAAGTGGTTTACAAGCTGTTCACTTTTATTTAGGTCAAAGCAATTTTTTTTTTGAACACGTGCATTCAATACTTTTATTGCCTACTGTTGTCCAGACCTGTTAAGTTTTTCATGATAAAGTTCTAGACTTAACCTCAGTGCACATAGTGTTTTGAACTTCTTGATCATATTTCATGACATTAGTGCTCATTCTACAATACATACATATTGCCAGATACTTGAACCATATATACCTATCTTCACCTTTCAGACATACGTATTTTCACCTTTCAGACTCCATATATGGGATTTAAGTGCAGGTGACATCTTCCCAATATTGACAGTAGAAGCTGGAGGATTAGTGGGAGGAGCTTTACGTTCGTTTAATATTGCTCCTACGCAACCAACATCTCGTCATCCTTTGTATGCGGTAAGTTTGCCACCTGTATGATTTGTACTCATAAATTATTTCTTATGTACTGCCACTCACTAAAGGTAATAAGACCTTAACATGGAGCAGGTGAAGCTGAAGCTTTTTGTAACTATTCTAAAAACACATGCCTGTATTACCATACATGTGCCTAGAGGTAAGCATAAGTTAAGATAAACTTAATATTTGATAAATAGATAGATGTCATGGTATAGTTACGAACAAGTCCACCCGTTACACCTTGGTGAAAGACCTCGAAAAATCATATGGTAACACTATTTTACTACGAGTTCTACCAAACAGCTCTAAAGTTGTTTTAGTGGGACGAGTCTTTAGGTATGGTTGGAGTCAAACACACGCTGAGAGACCTTACCTTACCTTACAGACCTTACATCTTTTCGGGTTGCCCCAGGTCCCTAAGTGTGAGGCACCTCTAATGTGTACCAGAGAATTACTAATGCATCTTCCGGTATATTTTACATCTTCCAATCTTGGATGGTCTGGGATGCAGCTTAGATATTTGTTGAGCTTATTCTTAAACACATCTACGCTCACTCCTGATATATTCCTAAGCTGAGCTGGCAAGGCATTGAATAGACACTGCATTGTCGATGCTGGTGCATAGTGTATTAATGTCCTGTGTGCTTTCCTTAGTTTTCCTGGTATAGTTTTCGGCACTATTAATCTACCTCTGCTTGCTCTTTCTGATATATTTAGCTCCATGATGTTTTCGGCAATTCCTTCTAACTGTTTCCATGCCTGTATTATCATGTAGCGTTCCCTTCTCCTTTCTAGACTATATCATTTTAAAAATTGTAGTCTTTCCCAGTAGTCAAGATCCTTAACTTCTTCTATTCTAGCTGTAAAGGACCTTTGTACACTCCCTATTTGTGCAATATCCTTTTGGTAATGTGGGTACCAGATCATATTGCAATATTCAAGTGGACTAAGAATATACGTTTTATAAAGCATAATCATGTGTTCAGCTATTCTTGTTTTGAAGTGCCATAACAACATTCCCATTTTTGCTTTGCATTTTGCCAATAGAATTGCTATTTGATCATTGCATAACATGTTCCTATTCAACATCACACCAAGGTCTTTAACTGCTTCCTTATTAGTGATTGTCTTGTTATTATGTCCCCTGTATGCATATAACTTTCCTTCTTTATCTCCATTATTTATTGATTCAAATTTATCAGAGTTAAATACCATCTTATTCACCTCTGCCCATTCATATACTTTGTTAAGGTCTCTTTGTAGCAAGTTCCTATCTTCATCACAAGTAATTTCTCTACTTATTCGTGTGTCATCGGCAAAACTACTCTCTACCAGTCGGTAACATTACTGTCTATGTCTGAACGGTATTTCTACAAAAATGGGTTAAAGCTGGGAAGAGGTAATCGTTAGACAACGAACGGCACTTGTGGTGCTGTAACCGAAAACTGTGCTGTAAAAAGGGATTTTGACATAGGAAAAATCTATTTCTTGGGGAAGACTTGTGTTGCCCGATGAAAAATCCCTGTTACTCATTTTTCTAGTATAAATAAACTAAATATACCAGAGAAAAAGCTAACATAGTTATGCTGAGGTTACTACCCCCAGCGCGATCACCCAAAGGGTGTTGGTATAGTATAGGGGCACTGTGTTACCACAAACCACAGGACTTCTGCCATTTAGAAGATTCCCTTCAAAATCCCTCTCTTTGGTGGGAGCCGCTACAACAAAATCCCACTACTCGTCCTCGCTCGCCACTACTACTACTACTACTACCCACGCGCCATCTTCATTCCTGATTAGTTCTATAAACTTGGATTAGTCAGGGTGGGAAGAGAATGTTAATAGGGTTAGGGTTCATCGGGCGACACAGGTCTTCCCCCAGAAATAGATTTTTCCTATGTCAAAATCCCTTTTCTGGTGTCGACCTTTGTCGGCCGATGAAAATATACCAGAGAATGCTATACAAGTTTTTAGTATAAAATTATATGTAAAACCAGGTTAATGATATTCAGAATAAAGAGTCATGAATAGTTTACTATTTAATCTTAACATTATAACTTAAACTACTAACTCAATAATTGTAAGAAACAATTTCTTAATATATCCTTAACAATAACAGTATTGACTTGTACAATATTGAAATTGTACATATTATTTCTTAATATATCCTTAACCTTAACAGTATTAATTTGTTCAATACTGAATTGTACACATTATTAACTCATTGGTCACAATTATATGTCATGTAGACCAATCAAAGTATTATGCTATACTTAAAACAATACTTAATAGCAATAATAACTATATACAAATGTGCATTCTTATAACCTAATCCGGCAGCGGGATCAACAACAAGCATCTAGCCCGGTCCGGAAAAAGTATGGTGGGGAGTGTGAGCGAGTCATGCAGGTAGAAGGGTCATGCAAAGGGAGATAGTCAAAGGAATAGTTCCATTCAAAAGTTTCTTAGGAGAACCGTCAGTCTGTTCTTCGGGAACCACCACAGTACCAGCTGCCACTGCTGAAAATTTTAGGGCCTGTAGGTTTCTAAGGTAGTGGCGCTTAAACACTGCTGGAGACTTCCAACCTGTGTACTTTTTTAGGTCTTCAAACTTCATGTTTTGAAAATAATTAGTTGAGGTGGCAACTGCTCGGATATCATGGACATGTGGGACTGAATCCGGATTGGCTTGTTTAATAAAGTAAAGTATCTGTTGCCTAATTCCTCATAAAGTTATTGTGCCCCCTTTTTCTCTTATAAAAAGAGGGCCCGTTGTTATTTGAGATGTTCTGGTCATAAAGGTTTTAAGTGTATGAACAGGACATAATGATTCATCTTCTGGAAGAGGAATAATTTCCCAAGGAGTCCACCTATTCTGTGGATCCTCATTTTTTGCTAAAAATTGTCTATCTGGTGACAGTAAAACTTTCCCAGATTGGAGGAATTCCACATGTCCTGGATTTCTAGAAAGGGCTGACAATTCAGAAATTCTAGCTCCAGAGGCCAGAGCTACTAAAAATAATGTTTTTCTTAGTAGTGCTGAATAAGAACAGTTATCATTGTCCAAGTCTGATGCCAGTTTAAGAACATCGTTTAAGAACCATGATATTGATTGAGGACGGTTGACCGGTCTCAAACGTGCACATGCTTTTGGAATAGAGGAAAAGTATGTGTCTGTTAAATTAATATTGAAACCTACCTGAAAAATTTTTCTTAGGGCAGATTTAATTGTGGTAATAGTGCTGGCAGCTAAGCCTTTCTCATGTAATGATCTAAAGAAAGAAATTGTAAGATTTATATCCATTTTTTGTACATTCATATCATTAAAAAATATAGCCAGTTTCTTCACTGCGGAATCATACTGTCTAATTGTGGAATCTCGTTTATCCGATTCCACAAATAGAATATTTAATGGATCTATATTTGCTTCTTTTTTTGCCGCAAACTTCATGAAGTCCATAAAGTTAGGGCATCCAGAATTCTTGAGGAGGCTGACACAGTTTGCGTTTGTACTATCTGTGTTAAGTTCGGGGATGGAATCTTCTGGGGTTTGAGTTCCATCTCCATGATAAGTGGATACCAATTGCTCTTCGGCCAGTTGGGTGCCACTAGTGCCAGCTGGCCTCTGAATGATCGTAGCTTGTGTAGTACCTTCAAGAGGAGGTTCACTGGAGGAAAAAGATAGATTCTCTCCCATTTTTTCCAATCTAGAGACATTGCATCGATCGCAAAGGCATTGTTGTCTATGTTGGGAGCTACATAGCAGGCTAGTATGTGGTTGGACTCTGAGGCAAAGAGGTCTACCTGAAGTCCCGGAATCTGATTCGTAATCCATTTGAATGAATTGTTGTCCAGTGACCATTCTGATTCTAGTGGGGTCATTCTGGACAGGGAGTCTGCTATTACATTCCTTACTCCTGCCAGATGAATTGCTGACAGATGCCAGTGGTTCTTTTCCGCTAATAGGAATATTGCTATCATTACATGATTCAATTTGTTGGATTTGGATCCTCTTCTGTTTATGCAATGGACGACTGTAAAGCTGTCCGATACTATTTGAATGTGGATCTTCTTGGACGGTTGTAATTTTCTCAATGTCAAGAACACTGCCATCGCTTCCAATACATTGATGTGGAATCGACGGAATGTTTCTGACCATGCTCCTTGAACTTTCTTGAGGGGTAAATATCCCCCCCAACCGCTCAGGGATGCATCTGTGTGGATGATCAGAGATGGGGGAGGAAATTGTAGCGGAACTGATTTGGATAGGTTCCGTTGTTTCGTCCATGGAATAAGTCTCTTTTTCAGAATATCTGGGATTCTTGAAACTTTTTGTCTGAATTTCAGATTTGCTCTTGATCTCCAAACCTGATTGATGTCCTTTAATCTGGTTTTCAATAGAACATCTGTCACTGATGCGAATTGAAGGGAGCCTAGGATTCTCTCCTGTTCCCTTCGAGATGACCACCTGTTTTTGACAAAGCGTTTTGTAGCTTTTACTATCTCCTTGACCTTCTTGGTCGGTAGAGATAGCTCGTGTTTGTTCAAATCCCACTGAATCCCTAACCACTGGAACTGGGATGCTGGAGTCAGTCTGGACTTTGCCACATTTACTTGGAACCCTAAATATTTTAGGAATTCCAGTACTTTGGATGTTGACCTTTGACACTCTGATTTGTTGTTCGCCCAAATTAACCAATCGTCCAGGTAGGCTATTAATAGTATTCCTTTCTTCCTCAATTCCTGAACTACTGTCTCTCCTAATTTCGTGAACACCCTGGGTGCTATATTGAGTCCGAAGGGCATTACTTTGAATGAGTAGGCTTTCTTGCCTAGCTTGAATCCTAGGTATGGAGAGAAGTTTCTGGCTATTGGGACGTGATAGTACGCGTCTGTAAGATCTATAGAGGTGATGACGGCCCCACGGGGAAGTAAGGTCCATACCTGTGAGATTGTCAGCATATGGAACGTGTCACAGTGAATGTAGGAATTCAGCCGAGACAAATCCAGGATTACTCATCTTTTGTTCAAGTCCTTCTTTGGGACACTGAACAGACATGCTTGGAACGTTATGCTCTTCACCCTCTTTATGGCACGTTTCTGAAGAAGATCCTTCGTATACTCTAAGAGGTCCTCTTTTGGTTTTTGAAAGAAGCTGACTGGAGGGGGAGGGCCCTTTTCCCACTTCCAGCCTAGACCTTTTGATATTATACTGTGGGCCCATGGACTGAAGGTCCATCGGTCCTTGAATAAGTACAGTCTCCCCCCTACCTGGGAGATCTCACTGGTTGGATGTTGGTTTAGTTCCTCTCCCTCCTCGGAATCCTCTACCCCTGGCTCCACCTCTGAATCGGGAGCCTCCTCTGGCTCGGCTACTCCCAGCATGTCTGCTATATGGGCGAAAGGAACCTCTCGCCTCATAGGCAGGACTAAATGCTGGGGAAGCCACAACCTGAGATGAAGTCGAAGGTTGAGGTTCCGAGTCTGGTTGGACTAGCACATACTGTGGTGGTGTTACCTTTGAGGTGGACGGCACTGCCTGCATATATCCATGAGGACGGGCCATCTGGTAAGGGTTATACCTTCTTGCCTTCTTTTTAGGCCCTTGTTGATGAGAAGACGCATCAAACTGACGCTTGAAGGGAAGACCCCACCTCACTCTCAGACTTTGGTTAACCCTGGCTGCCTCGTGCAAGATTGAATTTATCTCCTCTTTGGGGAAGAGGTTTTCTCCCCTAATGGATGATTTAATGAGCTTATTAGGTTCATGTTTAACTGTAGCTCCAACCAAAACATGTTTCCTACAGGCCCTTCTTGCCATAGCAAAGTCATGTAGATCTGTTTGCAAAGTCTGTAAAAGACTTTTCGTCAAGACCCTAAAGACTGGTTTGTCCTCATAGGTCATAGCAAACAACTCCGCCGAGGTGACGGAGTTGATAGTCCTGGCTAACCTCGTCCTTGCCTCAAACTCCCCCTTGATCAAATGGTCGGGAAGTTTGGGCAACCGTTCGGAGAACAAGTCCGAAGCGCAATCCGGCTCCAATTTACCAGCAGTAAATGTTGCCGGAGCGTTTATCCATATGTCCGATCCTGTGGGCAACAGCAAGGATGTAGGCTCTGTTTCCCTCAGGACCGGCGTTGGTTTGTCCTCGTTAATCGCCTGCAATGTTAACTCCGCCACCTTAGTTGTACAAGGTGACGGAAGGCCTTCGGGGGTGACGAACATTGTGTACTTCCCCTTATGCGGTGTCAATTTAGTATTGACACAATTTAGTTCTGTTAGAGAACGGACCCAGGCAGCTTGGGCCTGTTCTCTGGGGAAGATCACTGTTTCCTTCGGTACTTTGTCTATTCTGACTAGCGCATGTTGTGCTAGTCTGACAAAGCCCGGGAACGGGAACTGCATACCGGCTGGGAATAGCTCGTAATCCTCAATCGGTCTTGTTCCGCACCCCTCGATTGTTAGTCTTCCTTCTACGAAGGGAGCATTTAGGGCCAACTTCCATGGATTTTCCTTATCAAAGGGGGGAAGCTTTGAAGCATCCGGAACCATCATTGATAGGGCTGGTGTTCCGGATCGAAACAGACCGGAGAGCATCTCCTCAATGGGCCTAAATCTCTCCGTCAGTGACGAGAGAGCCTGATTGGAGATGTCCGTTGTTTGCCCGAGGCTTGCGTCTAGCCTCTGATCAATTACTCCAGTAACCCTGGCTAACAGTTGGTTAGTGAAGTCTACCGAGTCAAAAGGCTGTTCCGCCGCCCTTGAGAATGACCCTGCTCCTTCGGTAGGGGAAG
Source organism: Macrobrachium nipponense (assembly GCF_015104395.2). Taxonomy (NCBI): domain Eukaryota; kingdom Metazoa; phylum Arthropoda; class Malacostraca; order Decapoda; family Palaemonidae; genus Macrobrachium; species Macrobrachium nipponense. The sequence goes on from NC_061108.1 coordinate 80,181,389, forward strand.
GATTTATGGCAGCAGGCTGAATGAAAGATGATGTCGACGGCTGTGACACCGAAGACATCTCATTCGCCGCTGGCGGAACAGACTTGCTCTTCTTTAAAGTCTTCTTGACTTTAGGAATGACTGACGGCATTCCTTGTTCTTTAGCAGGTTTTGTAAAACCCTTAAAGGATGTAGTAGAAGAAAGGGAAGGAGAAGGACTGGGACTGGGATGGGAACTCGCCCCACTTACCTCCCCACCTACCTGTTCCATCGGCTCGACGTTGATGTCGATCGCCGCCACATCGTCCATAAGTTCCTGCTGCTCCTCCAAGGCGGCCGTCGTCTCCAGATGTATGGCCTCGATGAGGGGTTCGGCTATCTCCCTGGGCACCGCTGTTGTCATAGTGGCGCCCGAAAAGATCATCGCACATAGGCCAGCATCCAATATGTAGGGCAGAACTTTCGGCGCGTTTTTGCCAAAACCCCCCACCCATTTACAAAGGGACACCCTTATGTCATGTAGGATCGCCTTGTCCGCCTGTAAGTTAATCTTTGTTTTAGTGGCGGATTCGAATAATTTACAGATTTACATTACTATATTACCTATTATATGTTACCTATTATATGTAAGACAATTTCGTAAAATCCTTACCTGTTCGTCAGTCATAATTGAGACTAGCTCATAACAGACGGTACAGGCGTCTGGATGCCAGACCACGTAGTTATCCAATGGCACTGCGCAGTTGGCATGTGAGCGGCAGACTACGTGGCTGTAGGAATTCCCCAACGACGCATGACATCCTTCCGCCTGGCAACGGACCACCTGTAACGTGAAAAAACTCAATGAGTTTCTTCCCTTTGATGGTTTGTTGCTAAATTATCGACAAAATATTTCGGAGCCGAAATATTCCGTCTTAGGCTTGCAGACAGGCATTTTCTAGAAAAATCATGCATTTTCTTCTATTGGCAAAATATTTCGTTGCCGAAATATTTCGGTATAATTGTAATATTAGTTATTTACAACTTGTAAATTAAGTTATAAACTCGTAAGTTTATAACTGATTATATTTGTCGAAGGAATATTTCGTCGCCGAAATATTCCGTGGTCGACTGAATACTAATTATAAATAACTAGGTCGTAAAACTCATAAGTTTTATAGTGTTTGTCGGCGGAATATTTCGTTCCCGAAATATTCCGTGCTGAAGTATATGCCTTAATTTTTCCAGAAAATGAATTCTTATCTAGGTTGTCGGGGAAATACTTTGTTGCCGAAGTATTCCGGTATCGACTTATTATAAAGTGGCTTAGACTAAATGTATCCTTATCTAGGTTGTCGGGGAAATACTTCGTTGCCGAAGTATTCCAGATTCGACTTATTAGTAATAAGTCGAATCTGGCTTAGACTAATAAGGCTTATATTTGTATACTTATCTAGGTTGTCGGCGAAATACTTCGTGAAGTATTCCGGTACTGACCTACATAATAAATCTAATAAACTTCTAGGTATAATAGTATAAACTGAGGATTCCGTTCAGAGGCATGTTTATATTAAAACACCGAAATTCGTCGGTGTCAGAAAAACGACATGGCGTACCTCTATAATTGCCGAAGCTAGGAATAATTCAGTCTGAATTCCGGCAATGCCGAACTTCGAGAACTATTATCCTTCTACCTTGCCTCTGATTGCTCTGATTAAAAGTATTCTCTGTTCGCCGAAGCTCCAGAGATAATATAGTAGAGATATTATCGTAATAATATCTATTATTCAATCTTTGCGATCAGAGGTTTGTAAGCAATAGTTTATGTTGCTTGGCTCTACCCCTGATCTAAAGTGGATCCACTCTTAGGCTACGTAGCCTAGATTTTTTGCTGACTGGCCGTGGCTCATCGCGATCGAAGTGGTCCAACCCGGTCGGGAGGTTATCGAGGTAGGTTATGCACATAATACCATTACTTAGGTTATTTATTGATCTAAATATAACAATATATCACAAGGTGCATAGGAGTTATCTCTTAATATCTAGTACTAATCTATGTAGTCCATAGTATCACTTAAATTCCCATTCGTAATGGGCACTTTTCCTCCGAACCTATCAGTAAAGTCATTTATCGACGTAGCTCATTATGACGAGAAAAAAACATGCATTTAAGCTTATTAGGCTTATCAATTTAAGCTAACTAGGGATAATTTAACCATGTATCCGGTTTAAGGATCAAATATGGTTACCGTTATAAGACTAGCCTAGGTTCGAGAATGGCTCACCAGCACCGAGATCTTGTCGTATCAATATATAAGCCATATTATTATGAAATGTAACTAATATCCGTTCTAACAGAAATATCACATTTTAATCATCTTATAAGCAAAACTAAGCCTATATTATAATTTTACATATGCCATGCGTAATTCGTTGTTGCTATGCTGACACTCAAAATGGCGGCTCAGCCGGCGACACCCTCAACTCATATTTTGAGGGGCCTGGACTGATAGCATACTTAACATAACTTAAATATAAAAAACCAAATTGGGGTACTCAACTTCGAAGCAGCAGAAGGTTGGGCACTCATAATGGTTGAAATTAGCGTAATTCACAATGGAAAAAGCACAGCAAAATTCTTGTTAGTTAAGCGCACGGCTCTACAAACAGGAATGAAGATGGCGCTTGGGTAGTAGTAGTAGTGGTGAGCGAGGACGAGTAGTGGGATTTCTTTGTAGCGGCTCCCACCAAAGAGAGGGATTTTGAAGGGAATCTTCTAAATGGCAGAAGTCCTGTGGTTTGTGGTAACACAGCGCCCCTATACTATACCGACAGCCTTTGGGTGATCGCGCTGGGGGTAGTAACCTCAGCATAACTATGTTAGCTTTTTCTCTGGTATATTTAGAGTTTATTTTTACTAGAAAAATGAGTAACAGGGATTTTTCATCGGCCAACACAGGTCGACACCAGAAAATACCTTATTTTTTATTTAATATTTTTGACGACAGCCGTAAAACCTATTCGATGCCAAGTGATTGCGCCACTAACCACAGGCTGCCTGTAATAGATATGGTGGTAATGATAATGCTGTAGTCGAAAGTTAAATGGAATCTTAACCCTTAAACGCCGAAGCGGTAAAAAAAAAATTTCTCCCGTGTGCCGGAGACGTTTCAGAGTGAGCGCGGAAGCGGAAAAAATATTTTTTTCAAAAAATCACAGCGCGCTTAGTTTTCAAGATTAAGAGTTTATTTTTGGCTCCTTTTTTTGTCATTGTCTGATGTTTAGTATGCAACCATCAGAAATGAAAAAAATTATCATTATCATATATAAATAATGCGATATATGATAGCGCAAAAACGAAATTTCATATATAATTGTATTTAAATCGCGCTGTGTGCAAAACGGTTAAAGGTAACAAGTTACTTTTTTTTTCGTTGTAATGTACACTAAATTGCGATCATTTTGGTATATAACACATTGTAAAACGATAAAAGCAACACAGAGAAAATATTATCACAAAATAAAGCATGAATTCGTAACGCGCGTACGTAAACAAATATTTTTTTCAAAAATTCACCATAAATCTAAATATTGTCTTACAGACTTCCAATTTCTTTCAAAATGAAGACAAATGATTGAATATTACTATACTGTAAGAATATTAGCTTACAAATGCAGTTTTCGACCATATCTGACGAGTTAAAGTTGACCGAATGTCGAATTTTTTTATAGATTTTGTTTTATATGCAATTATTTCGGAAATAAGAAAAGCTACAACTTTTAAATATTTTTCGTTTTATTCTACATGAAATTGCGCACATTTTCATATATAAAACTCTATGAAATGCCTAATATGAAACGGAGCAAATATTCCGAGAATGGGACTCATGCATTTCGGAGATTTGTGGCGGAGAATCCGCGCGCGGAGGGAAGGAAAGTTTTATTTAAAAATTCACCATAAATTTAAATATTGTGCTAGAGACTTCGAATTTGTTTCACGATGAAGATAAATGACTGAATATTACTAGACTGTAAGAGTTTTATCTTACAATTGCGTTTTTTGACCATTTCGGTAGAGTCAAATTTGACCGAACGTGGTTTTTTTTTCTATTTATCGTGATTTATATGCAAATATTTCAAAAATGAGAAAAGCTACAACCTTCAACTATTTTTTGTTGTATTATACATGAAATTGCGCACATTTTCATATATAAAACATTATGTAACGGCTAATTTAAAATGGTGCAAACATTACCACAATCGCACGTATGATTTTTTCGGAAGAGTTACCGACGCGACGTAAAGAAAATGTTATTTTTTTTCATAAATTCACCATAAATCGAAATATTGTGCTAGAGACTTCCAATTAGTTGCAAAATTAAGGTAAATGATTGAATATTACTAAAATATAAGAGTTTTAGCTTACAATTGCGTTTTTCGACCATTTCGGTAGAGTCAAAGTTGACCGAAGGTTGAAATTTTGGCACATATCGTTATTTATATGAGAATATCTCAAAACTGATAAAAGCTACAATCATGAGTATTTTATTGTTGTATTCTACATAAAAATGCGCACATTTTCATATATAATACTCCATGTAACGGCTAATTTAAAATGGTAAAAAAATTATGTCAAAGTGACGAAATAATTTCCGAGATGTGTCACAGATACTTTTTAGTGCGGCAAGAAAGAAATTCGCGCTTGCGCGCCTGCGTAACTATTGTAAACAAAACAACACCTTGATCCGTGAACTCCCAACATCCCCTAAGGCGCGTGATTCAAGATTTTTTGGCTGGTAGGCCTAAAAGTATTTTTCCGCGAATTTTTAAAAAAACTTTTGTATGTCGACGTAAAATACGTCCAGTCGGCACCCGAGAGAGAAAAAATGTTGACGTAAAATACGTCCAGTCGGCGTTTAAGGGTTAATAAACAAACCCCTTTAGGAGGGTAGTGCCGTCAGTGGACCTTGTGCGGTGCACTGTAGGCATTACTTAAGGTTCTTTGCAGCATGCCTTCGGCCCCTAGCTGCAACCACTTTCGTTCCTTCTACTGTACCTCATTTCATATTCTCTTTCCTCATCTTACTTTCAACCCTCTCCTAACACTTGATTCATAGTGCAACTGCGAGGTTTTCCTCCTGTTACACCTTTCAAACCTTTTACTGTCGATTTCCATTTCAGCTCTGAATGACCTCATAGGTCCCAGTGCTTGGCCTTTGGCTTAAATCTTGTATTCAACTCGACTTGATGAACAAACTTCTGTTAAAAATGAGACAGTAATCTTAGTTACAGTGACATAACTTGATCAGAATTGTGTGTGTGTGAGTTACTCTAACCATACACCTCCCACTATAATAACTCGAGAGATGATTAGTGGAACTCATGCTAGTGGAGGAAGAACCCTTCACCCCCTCCTCCTTAGTAAACACAGTTACCATATAATTTTTTGAAGTCTCTAACAAAAGCATAACAGGTGGACTTGTTCACAACTGTACATCTGCAAGCTTCCATGGTTTATGAATGAACATCATTAATTTATTTGCATTTATGTGCCAGATATGCAGTAATGTACTCTTGGTGCCTATAGAGACCATATATGAACTGGTAGGTGTCGGGTCACGACAGGGTTGGGTTATTGTAAGCATGTCTTAAGTTGAATTTTGATGTAAATTGGTTTGCAATTCAGTCTACAGGTATAATACAATGACTAGTCCCCATTGCCAAATCATATTTACTAAAATTCTATAACACCATGTGGATGAAACGTTTTTCCAGATAAATCGAAACATGCTATCATTATGCAAATAAACAAAACTGGGAAAAATTCAAGTAATCCATCCAGACCAATATCTTTGACAAGCTGTTTATGTAAAATATTAGAAAAAATGGTCAGTACATTAGTAACATACGTATATCTTGAAAAATTCAATTCCAACACCAACACAATTAGGATCAATAGCTGGTGGATCAACCGTTGATCCACTAACCTGTCTAGATCATATCAAAAAAGGATGTGATCTGAAAAAAAATTTTCAATATTTTTTATAAAGAAAAAGCAGATGACACAACATGGAGAACAATATCATGCAAAAACTTCATTCAAAAGAAATATGAGTTCATTTACCAATTTTTATTAAAAAATTTTCTCGCAAATAGAACTTAAATTTGAATAGAATATTCACATTCAGATACAGTAGAGCCTCGGTTCTCGACGCTAATTCGTTCCCGAAGGAGTGTCGAAATTCGATTATTTCGAGAACTGAATCAAGTTTTCCCATAAGAAATAACTGAAAATGGATTAATCCATTCTTGACCATCAGTTATTACCCTAACCTTACCTTTTATACAATACATTACATGTAAATTACAACTAAATAAGTTAAAAGTTAAATGAATATCATGTTAAACATATATTTATAATTTTAAATGTATAATATACAGTATAAAAGAAAACTGGCCTGCGTCCAACCGATTGTTGACCAAGCGCCATAGGCTACCTAGGTAAATAGTAAGTAGAACATAGTGTAGTGGGTAGGCATAAAATGTGTTGCTAACATAATAAAAACATTGAAAAGCAAGTCTAATTATTACAGTAAATTAATAAACTATTAAAATTAAACCCAATTTATATTTATCAAAAACTTACAAAAATTTGCCTACAGTAAGTCGGCATTTAAGGATGTAAACAAACCATAGCGCAGCCCTGGTGGTTTATAGCGGGACTATGGTAGTAAACAAACCATATCATCGCTATAAGCCTAGAAACGTTTACATTCGATATTAATTTATGGTAAATCTTGTACGGAGTCAACTGCAATACTGTATACAAAATCGCTTGAAAATTATCTTTCAGTAAATGTTGATACTAACGATTTTGTTTCATAAATGTCCTTATAAAAAAGGTGCGTCTTTTATGGCAAATTGTCCAATATCAGGGCTGGTTTTAAGCTTATTGGACTTTGACAATTATTATGGTACTGCATTTTACATATATACGGACATATAAGTAAAAGAATCTTCTTAATTTCTATAATTACTATACCATTACGTACCAGCATCTCTTGAGTTTAATATCAAGCTAACCTCTTTTTTACGAGGACGCTTATAAACCAAGCATACAGATTGCGTTTTTTACCGCGCACACATTACATATGTAAGCTGCATCACTACTAGATCTCATACGTAAACATTGGCGTATTTTTACAGTAAACATAAAAGAATCGTCTTAATTTCTATAATTATTCTATACCATAGCGGCTTCTCTGATTTAAGCTAAGTCTAACCTCCTCTTTACCAGCAAGCTTAACAAAGCTTAAGATTGCGTTCGCTACCGAACGGCACACGTTACGTATGGCATAGTGGCTTCTCTGATTTAGGCTATGGCTAACCTCTTCTTTACCGGCAAGCTTAACTAAGCTTAAAGATTTCATTCGCTACCGAACCACACATGTAACCTACGTACGTAACATTGCCTTCACTCCAAACCTAACACTTAAATACGTATTGCATTTGCTACTGAAACGCGTGCCTCAAGTGTGAGCATGGTTTTAGAATAGGTCTACGCTTGATAAAAAATCAAGCAAGGGTGCTTGATTAAATCTTTTTTTCGCTCATCACTTTCATGCAGAGGAGAGGATAGATGAAACTTAAGGTTTATTTTGGAGTTGGAAATTATGGAAACATTTTAAAGAAGGAAAACGCGAGATGCCATGTAAACACTTTTCCATTATTTCAGAGATTAACAATAGCAAATGGTTTGAACATAGATAGCCAGTAGTAATGTTGGGACCCATGATGAATCAAAAGGTAACTGCGTATTGAGTTGATACCACCGAAAAAGCAAACGAAATGCGCGCAAGGTGTACAAGACACGACACATGTTTGAATGTTTGTAAACAATAGCTGCAGACTTTAAACAATGCTGAGTGGCATCACCAGTGTTACCAACCGTTTTGCTAAATTATGCTAGTCGGTCCAAGCAAGAATTTATGCCAAATATGGTGCAATTTTGTGCCAGAATTATGTTATTAATCTATCATTATCTCATTTCTCAAATACATTTTAGCTAAAACAACGATGTAATGGAAATTTAAAACATTTATATATTAGGTGAAATGATACAAAGTGACAAACAGACAATATTATAACTAATAATTTGATGATCTTTACATGTTAGCAAACTCGAAATAAAACACCATTTTTCTTTAATAGATCTCATACGCAATCACTAGTACACTGTTTTGTACATGAACTTTCCTGCCAGATATATACTAGCTTAAGTCTCTGACGTCACGACAGAATTCAAAACTCGTGGCAAACGCGACCGGTAGGTCAGGTGATCTACCCCACCCGCCGCTGGGTGGCAGGTGTATGAACCAATCCCCCTTTCCAGTCATATATTTTCTGTCGCCGGTGTCGACTACATCTGTTGTCGATACCTCTCGATTTTGGATTATTACTCGTTTTCGCCCTGGATTGTTTCATCGGATTTTTGGTGAAGTACCTGCTCCTTGGCTTGGCATTTGCGATTTGTGGACCGGTTTTTTATTATTCTTTTGATTATTCTTGGAATTTCATTATGTCTGATTTAGAGATTAAGAAATCAACTATGTTCAGAGTTTGTTCTGTTAGCGATTGTAAGGTGAGGCTACCGAAAGCTGCGGTAGACCTTCACACAGTATGCATGAGGTGTAGGGGGAATGACTGCTCATTTATTAACCCTTGTAATGAATGTGGAAAATTGAATGAAGAAGAATGGAAGGCGCTTTCTTCTTATGTAAGAAAGCTTGAGAAGGACAAGGTTAGGAAAGCTTTATCTAGGAGTTCTAGTAGGTCTCGCGCTAGCGAGTTTGAAGTTGATAACCCTGTTGTAGACGTAGCGCCTTTACCAGTTTCAGCCCCTGCTCCCTGCATCGAACCCGAAGATGCGCCTTCGGAGGTGGACACTATGAGAGCCACTATTCGCAGCATGGAGTTGAAAATTAAAGTGCTAGAAGGTAAGAGTGATAGTGATTTGTGCAGTGATCCCAGTGCAGTGGAGGGTACGTCTGATCGGCTCCCTAATGCTTCTAGGCCTAGACCTCTTCCAGACTCCCAGACCCAGTGGAGGAGGAGAGTCGAAAGCCGCAGGAAGGTTAGGGAAAATCCCCACCGGTCAGACGTCCCCTCGGTAGCGCCTGATGTTCGCTCCCAGGCTACCTTGGATCGCGCCAAGAGAGAAGTCTTACGGCAATGCTTCTCGTCTTCGCCTTCTCCTTCGCCCAAGCGTGGTTGGAGCTCCTCGGAAGCTTCTCGGCCGTCGAAGAGAGCCTGGCAGGCTTCTTCCGCTCTCCCCTCCAGCCCTGAAGTTTTTTCGGAAGATCTTGGATTGGATGTGAAGAAACTGAGTATTTATTTGGAGTTTCGCTCTCCTAGTAAGGATCGAGCTGCGTCTCCCGTGAAGGACTTTGTTAAATCTCCTACACGTGTTTTGGCTAGTCTGCAGGCGCAGATTACGGCTCTGGCTGACTCATTGATTGTGACTTCTCGTCGTAGGAAGGACGTCTCGCTCCCGGTAAAGAAGTCCAGGCGCTCTTCTCCAGGTTTTCGCTATTCGTCAGTAACCGCCCTCTCTCCAGGATTGGATCGTAGTACGAGGCGCTCTTCAACGGACAGGCGCTCTCCTGCGGACATCGTTTCTCCGTCGGACGAGAGGCATGCTTCCCGTAGACGAGCCTCTCCCGACAGGCGCTCGTCTCGAGACAGGATCTCTCCCGCTGGCAGACGCCAGGAGCCTGGTAGGCGTTTTTCTCATGGTAGCCGCTCTCCTTCAGGCTTCCGCTCTCCTGTGACCAGACGCCCTTCGGTAGACAGGCGCTCTTCTCCTGTCAGCTGCCCTTCGCTTAGCAGGCACCAAGAGCCTGATAAGCACTTCCCGCATGGCAGGCGCTCTTCGCCAGGCAGCCGCTCTCCTTTAGACAGGCGCCAGGAGCCTGATAGACGCATTTCGCCTAGTAGGCGCTCTTCGCCAGATTTTCGCCCTGCGTTCGTTAGGCGCCAAGAGCCTAGAGTACGCCCTCATCCTGACAAGAAGGAGTTTTCAGGCAGAATCTCAACGGAAGTTAAGACTTCCCCGGTTAGATGTCAGAGTTCTTCCAGACGTTCTTCCAAGGATGGACTCTAGGCTGAGGACAAGACAGCCTATCATCGTAAGGATCGTGAAGGATCTTCGGCGGAAGAAGAACAGGATCCCTCGGAAGAAGAAATTCCTAAAGATTCCTCCGTTTCCTCATACAAGCGTTTGACGGACCTGTTGCTTCAGGAATTCGGAGACGCCCTTTCTCCTGTCGCCCCGCCCTCGCCTCTATCGTTATTTTCTACCTCGAAAACTTCGAAGGTTTCATCCTGTGTCAGGATGAAGCCTGCAATCTCTATGAAGAAGGTGCTTAGAGGTTTTGGTGAGTGGCTTCTTTCGAAGGAAGAGAAAGGGAAGACGGTGTTCTCTTTCCCTCCTTCTAAGCTAACTGGAAAGCTAGGATTCTGGTATGAATCGGGAGAACCCTTGGGCCTTGTTCTTCCCTCCTCGGCAGACTCGGACTTCTCTTCACTGGTGGATTCCTCTCGACGCTCTGCCCTCATGTCTGCTAAGACGACATGGGGGATGAATGAGCTTGACCACCTGTTGAAGGGAATGTTCCGAGTCCTGGAGGTATTTAACTTCCTAGACTGATCTTTGGGCGTTTTGGCCAAGAAGACGCAGACCCCAGATTCCATTTCACCTGAGGATCTTATCAGTGTTCTCACGTGTATGGATAAGGCAGTGAGAGATGGATCGAGTGAAGTAGCTTCCCTTTTCGGAGCGGGAGTAATCAAGAAAAGATCTGTTTACTGTTCGTTCCTGACGAAATCAGTATCTCATGCTCAGAGAGCCTCTCTCCTGTATTCTCAGCTCTCTCCTCAACTCTTCCCTAAAAAGATCATTCAGGATGTTTCTTGTGCCCTTTCAGCTAAGGCTACACAGGACATGCTAGCCCAGTCTACCAGGAAGCCTCACACTTCTTTCAAGGCTAAAACCAAGAGAGAGACTCCAGTTAGGCAGGAGCCCTTTCGAGGAGTCCCTCCTGCCAGAGCTTCTTCCTCTAGAGGATCTAGACCCACTAAACGAGGGAAGACCTTCTCTAGATCCATCAGAGGGAAGAAGTAGTATTCAAGTTCTCCAGACATCAGTGGGTGCCAGACTACTGAAGTTTGCCGACGTCTGGGCCCAGAAAGGGGCGGACAACTGGTCACTCTCGATTGTCTGCAAAGGCTACCTCATTCCCTTCTTATCAAGACCTCCGTTGACGACGACTCCGAGGGAGTTGGTAGCCAAGTACAAGGATCCCATCATGAATCAAGCCCTCTCTCTAGCAGTAGATCTAATGCTGGAGAAGGAGGCGATAGAACTAGTGAAAGATCCTCATTCTGCGGGTTTTTACAACAGACTGTTCCTAGTTCCCAAGAGCTCAGGAGGATGGAGACCGGTTCTGGATGTAAGCGCCCTGAATGTCTTCGTAGAAAAAAGGAAGTTCACCATGGAGACAACTTCTTCAGTGTTGGCGGCTCTTCGTCCAGGGGACTGGATGGTGTCCCTAGATCTTCAGGACGCTTACTTCCACGTGCCTATCCATCCTTCTTCATGGAAGTTTCTGAGATTCATGATGGGAGGGAAGATCTTCCAATTCAGGGCCTTGTGCTTCGGCCTTTCGACAGCCCCTCAAGTTTTCACGGGTTTAATGAAGAATGTAGCGCAGTGGCTACATTTGGAGGGAGTGAGGCTGTCTCTCTATCTAGACGATTGGCTGATCAGAGCAAGCTCACAAGAACGATGTCTGGAGGACCTACAAAAGACACTGACTGTAGCAAGTTCGTTGGGGCTTCTGGTGAACTTCCAGAAGTCACAATTAATCCCCAGTCAAGAGCTGATATATCTGGGGATTCGGATGGTTTCTCCGGATTTTCGGGCATATCCGTCACCAGAGAGGATTGCTCGTTGCCGAGAGAAACTAACGACCTTCCTAGAGAAAGATGCATGCACAGCGAGGGAGTGGATGAGTCTGTTGGGGACACTCTCCTTGCTGGAGCAATTCGTTTCTCTAGGAAGGTTGCATCTCAGACCTCTCCAATTCTTCCTTTACCGGAATTGGAGGGGTCTCTCTCTAGATCTGGAATTCTCCTTCATGATATCAAAAGGAATCAAGAAGGACCTTCTGTGGTGGGCAGACCCTCTCCGATTTGCAGAAGGTCTGTCTCTGTACATGCCAAACCCAAACCAAGTATTGTTTTCCGACGCGTCGGAGACGGGTTGGGGTGCGACCCTAGGGTCAAGAGAAGTGTCAGGCACCTGGGAGGGGGAACAGGTGTCCTGGCACATCAACAACAAAGAGTTGATGGCAGTATGGTTGGCGTTAAAAGCCTTTGAGCCCCACGTCCGAAATGCTATAGTTCAGGTCAACTCGGACAACACCACAGCCTTGGCTTACATAAGAAAGCAGGGGGGGGACACACTCCTTCTCCCTGTACTAAACAGCAAAGGGCTTGCTGTTGTGGTCTCAGGCAAGGAAGATCGTTCTCCTCACCAGGTTCGTACAGGGAGAAAGGAATGTCAGGGCCGATCTCCTGAGCAGGAGGGATCAAGTGCTCCCCTCGGAGTGGACTCTGCACTCAGAAGTTTGCCAAGACCTGTGGAGGTTATGGGGCAGACCTCATATCGACCTATTTGCGACAGCAAAGAACAAAAGGATAGACCTCTACTGCTCCCCGATCTCAGACCCAGGAGCAGTGTCAGTGGATGCTTTCCTTCTAGACTGGAGAGGTCTGGACGTCTATGCCTTTCCTCCATTCAAGATTCTGAGTCAAACACTCAGAAAGTTTGCGGCCTCGGAAGCGACAAGAATGACGCTGGTAGCTCCATTCTGGCCGGCCCAAGATTGGTTCACAGAGGTACTGGAATGGCTGGTGGACTTTCCAAGAGCTCTTCCACAAAGAGTAGATCTGCTCAGACAACCCCACTTCGACAGGTATCACAAAAACCTCCCCGCTCTCAATCTGACTGGCTTTCAACTGTCAAAAGTCTTGTCAGAGCAAAGGGGTTTTCAGCTAAGGCAGCGAAGGCTATCGCCTCAGCTAGAAGGCCCTCTACCCTTAGAGTCTACCAGTCGAAGTGGGACGTCTTTCGCCGTTGGTGCAGAAACCAGAAGTTTCCTCTTCCAGTACCTCTGTGACCCAAATCGCAGATTTCCTGGTTTTTCTCAGGGAAAAATGCGGTCTTGCAGTTTCAACCATCAAAGGATATAGGAGCATGTTAGCAGCTGTGTTTAGGCACAGGAACCTAGATATCTCCAACAACAAAGATCTACATGATCTGCTAAGATCTTTCGAAACTTGCAAGAAACCCTCGACTGAAATTCCGAGCTGGAATCTGGATGTGGTTCTTCGTTTCCTGAGGTCCTCGAAGTTTGAACCACCCCAGTCATCTTCTTTCAAGGATCTTACGAAGAAGGCTCTGTTTCTTTTGGCTTTAGCATCTGCCAAGAGAGTTAGCGAGCTTCATGCTCTAGAAGGAAGGGTAGGTTTCAAAGGAGATTCCGTGATTTGTTCCTTCCTTCCTTCTTTTCTAGCTAAGAACGAGAACCCCTCAAATCCTTGGCCAAGGAGTTTTGAGGTTCCAGGCTTAGCTCCCCTGGTAGGGGAAGAGCCAGAAAGAACTCTGCCCTGTGAGGAGTTTAAGATACTACCTCCAGCGGAAGAAGTCTCTTAAGGGCATTAAGGACAGACTTTGGTGCTCTGTAAAGGATCCCAGTAGACCATTGTCTAAAAATGCTTTGTCCTTCTTTATTAGAAGCCTCGTGAAGGAAGCACATTTGGCTTGCGGTGAGGATCAGTTAAAGCTTTTGAAAGTCAAGGCTCACGAGGTAAGAGCCATTGCTACGTCCTTGGCTTTCAACAAGAATATATCACTCCAGAATCTGATGAAAGCAACATTCTCGAGATGCAATTCAGTATTCGCGAACCACTACCTTAGAGACGTCAAGATTACTTACGATAAGTGCTTCGCGTTAGGCCCGTACGTATCGGCGGATTCGGTGCTGGGGCAGGGAGCTGAAGCATATCCTTTGTAAAAAAATTTTCCCTTATTGTTTGTATTGTGTTTTTATGGTTGTTTGAAAGAGGATGCGGGTAGGCATCTCTTTCTATTCGTATTGCTAACATTAGAATGGTTAGGTGATCTGTTTGTGCTAGAGCTCCCTGCATTGGTAGTGGTCAGGCTCTGTCATTTAAGAGGGCGAATCCCCATTGACATGATCCGACTTGGATTCTACTGAGTAAGCGGATATCAAATCCCTTCGGTAGACCCAAAGAGTCTTTTCAGCTGTAGGTCACGCCCTCGCTGTAGCTCTTCAGGCTTTGCAGACTAATAGACAGTACCTATGAAGTCTTCAGCCTTATCAGGTAAGAACCAAGGTTTGCTAGTATCCTACAACAGATGTTGTTTCCCCTTTTTCCTTGTTAGCTCTGTCTCTTTCCCTCCACCAAGGGTGTCAATCAGCTAAGTATATATCTGGCAGGAAAGTTCATGTACAAAAATGATATTGTTATTTTACAATAAAGTTTTGTACATACTTACCTGGCAGATATATGCGATTGATGGCCCTCCCAGCCTCCCCTCAGGAGACAGGTGGAAGAGAAAATATGACTGGAAAGGGGGATTGGTTCATACACCTGCCACCCAGTGGCGGGTGGGGTAGATCACCTGACCTACCTGTCGCGTTTGCCACGAGTTTTGAATTCTGTCGTGACGTCAGAGACTTAAGCTAAGTATATATCTGCCAGGTAAGTATGTACAAAACTTTATTGTAAAATAACAATATCATTTTGATATGCAATCACTAGTATACTATTTGACAAATGTGTGAAGATCACACATACAAATGTAAAGAAAAACATACAAATTTTACTTATTACTGCATCATTATCATGCCACTGAGAACCATTTTTCTTTAACAGGTCACATACACAATTAATAAATACTTGAAAATGTGTGAAAATTACTTTAATATAACATTTTGATATTTACTGAAAAATTAAAACTAAAAAAAAAAGGTAAACAAACAAACCAGTCTCTACTCGAGAAGAAAAACATACGTACTTATTACGTGATCATTATCATGCCATGACCATTTTTCTTCAACAGATCACATACATAATGAATAAATAATTGAAAATTGTGTGAAAATCACTTCAGACAATTAAAATTTTGATAACTACTGAAAAAAATAAAACTTAAAAAGGGAAAAAAATAATTTACTCATGAAGAAAAAACATTAACACTTTACTGATCGTTTGTCATGCCACTGTGGGTATTTATTTATATTCACAAAATTTAACATTCCTTAGTTGGGTTCAAACTTAGCAATTAACTCATTTGTTAGTGCTGCTTTTGAGGTAATTTCATTATGAAGATACATATAATTCACTATAGCTGTGTATGAAATTGAGGAATTTTCTGCATTTTATTTAAAATTTTAGTGGAAATACATTCTATAATTGTACCAGAACCCTAAGTGTGAAAGAAATTATGCTATGCTCCAATTCTTGAGTCAAATTATGCTAAAAAACATGAAATTATGCTACACTTGGTAGCACTCAATGACGCCAACTAGCGGCGGCTGGCTGAAACAGTTTTGTTTACAAACATCATATGGTCGGGGGTTGGAAACTGGTTTTTTGGTTGAAAACAGATACAAAGTTTATTGGAAATTTAGTGGCGAAATCCGATTATGTCGAGTTCTAATACGGTCATGAACCGGGGCTCTACTGTATTTATATAAATAGAAGAAATCCTTCAAGGCAATGTCCTAACCTGTACTCTTATTTGCTTTAGCAATCAACATCATAATAAATTTATCAAAAGGATTTGAAAAAAACTGTATGTTGACAACTTTACTATATATTACAGTGGTCCCCCCGTATTCGCGGGGGATGCGTACCAGACCCCCCCGTGAATAGTTAGAACCCGCGAATGTTTGGAACCCCTATAAAAATGCTAAAAACAGCCTATTTTGTTAGTTAAAACTCAAGAAAAACCCACTGAAAATTTTCCTACATGGTTTTTTTAATAGTTTTATCACAAAAAGTGCATTTATGATGAAATTCATAAAAAAAAAAACAGGAATTTGTGGATATTTATCATAGAAAAATACCGCGAATGCGCGAATTTTCCGCGAATAATGCAGGGAAACGTTCCCGAGAGAAATCCGCGAATGTGTGAGTCCGCGAATCTGGAGAACGCGAATACGGGGGGTCCACTGTATAAAGATAGTTATATTATAAAGATAGCACACTAAGACATGCCCAACGAATCCTCAATACAGCCATCACAAATATTACTAACTGGAAAAATTCATTAGGATTCCAATTTTCAATGAGTAAAACAAATGTAATTATATTTTCTATAAAGATAAAAGATGGCTAAAACACTAAACAATTAAGTTACATCTTTATGATAGTGAAATTAAATTTTGCACAAATATTAAATGCCTAGGAATGGTGTTCAATCAATACCTGAACTGGCAAGCAAACCTTAAATATTTTAAAGCAAAAGGCATAAAATCACTTGCCATAATGAAAAAACTATCACATACCAAGTGGGGAACTGGACGGAGCACCATGTTATACAAAGCAACTATGTTATCTATAATAGATTATTATTGCCCAATATATTCATCCCCCTTCAGAAACAACATTAAAAATGCTAGATGCATTACATCATGAAGGAATATGATTGTGTACAGGAGCATTTCTATCATACCCAATAAACTCTGTTAATGATTGTGTACAGGAGCATTTCTATCATACCCAATAAACTCTATTAACAGAAGCAGGTATATATTACTCCTAAAACATCACCACAACTTAACAACTACGCGTAGAGGGCTTTCCCTTCAAGAAGGAACATCTCCCACTGCTATCTACTTTCTGATTTACTATGATCAAAGATTTGAAAACTATATAGTGGTAGCTCTTTTTCAAAGAACCATATATTTAATGAATTCACATATTACATAAATTTTCCATCCAACAATAGAACTCCCACCACCCTGTACTTAGAAACAGATAAAAATGTGTATTGCTCTATCATATCTCCTAAAATGAAATATGACGAACACTGAGATGTACTGCCAACACGCACTGGAACACATCAGAAGAAAAAGATTTACTAGTGATTTATACAGATGGATAAAAAAACAGCACTGGAGTAAGAGCTTCAGCTTTCTCGAAAGATGCCATAAATTAAAATAAGTCTTCCCTCAATATCATCAGTAATATACTGCAGAACTCACAGCCGTATGAATAGCACTAGACATATCTGAGAGGGAGCAATTGCTACCATAATTTTCAGTGACTCACAAAGTGCTACTGAGTTAGAAAACAAATTCATATCTCCAAATTGTCTTGTACAAGAAATCCAAATAAAAATCCATAAATTTATTTAATCAGGACTATATTAATAATATATGTTGGATTGAAAGAAACGAAAAAGCAGATACAGCTACCAAATTAGCTTGCACTATTCCTTCACTATTCCTTCAACAATTACACATGCCCCAGTATCAGACTGGGTAACATCTATTCAACCTTTAATATATCATGACTGGCAAACAGAATGGACATCAGTCTTGTTTGTTTGTTTGTATGGTGTTTGTACGTTGCATGGAACCAGTGGTTATTCAGCAACGGGACCAACGGCTTTACGTGACTATCGAACCACATCGAGAGTGAACTTCTATCACCAGAAATACACATCTCTCACCCCTCAGTGGAACGCCCAGAAATCAAACTCTTGGCCAACAAGGTGGCACACTAACACCATACTGACCATGCCACTGAGATCAACATCACCTACAAATAAACTGAGAAATATAAAAAGTGAAGTACATTCATGGATGTCATCGCTTCAAAACGAAATACAGTGGTACCTCGAGATATGAAAGGCTCAACTTACGAAAAACTCGAGATACGAAAGCTGACACCAAAAATTTTACTGCTCTACATACGAAAAGTTTTCAAGATACGAAAGGTTGCTGAAAGTCCGAGATTCACCCAATAACAATTTTGAAACTCGTGCTGCTCGCCGCCATCTTAGTTCTAGTAGACCCGCCACCATCCTCCTGCTCTCCCACTGGTTCCTGATGCTAGCCAAGCCATGAGATCCTTCTCTCCTATTGGACAGCATCCCTCCCATCATGCATCTTACATGGTGGCGTACCTTCGCTCGGCCACTTCGCACCCGAAGCTTTATCGTACGCATGCGGCATTCGTTCGGTCCAACGATTTTGTTTAGTATCGTAAATTCGTTAGTGATTTCGTTGTGCTACTTTATCGTGTTGTGAGAACCTAATTAGTATACGTACTGCATACGTAACTTAATTACGTACAGTACATATAGTCATGGGTCCCAAGAAAGTTGCTGAAGTTCACAGAAAGAAGAGAATGCTTTCTATGGAGACAAAGATGGAGATAATAAAAAAGTATGAAGCTGGCTTGCGGTTGAGTGTGATCGCTAAGGAATACGGCCGAAATCCGTCGACGATAGGCACCATCCTTAAGCAGAAGGAAGCCATCAAAGCAGCTACACCTTCCAAGGGCGTGACTATTTTGTCCAACAAGAGGAGCCATGTGCATAATGAAATGGAAAGGCTGCTTCTTGTATGGATCGAGGATAAAGAAATCGATGGAGATACGATAACCGAGACGGCAATCTGCCAGAAAGCCAGCGCTATTTTCGGCGATTTGATTGCCCAAGCCGAAGATGACGGCGGAGAGGGGACATCAACGGCAACCCCAGAGTTCAAGTCTTCTCATGGGTGGTTCGAAAAATTCCGTAAACGGACTGGCATCCATTCGGTGGTGAAGAAATTGAAATTACGTAAAGTATAAAAAAGTAAAAAGAAATGTAAAAATAAAAAAAACAAAATATATTTTATTTTAAGTTTTTTGTAAGTTAAGTGTTACAGTTTTGTTAATGTGTTTTGTAAAGTTTAGTTTGTTTTTCTGACATTTTTTTATGTGTTTCGTAAAGTTAAGTGTACATATCTGCCGTTTGTCCTTCTCCTCCTCTGCTGCCACTTTCGGAGATAGCCTCACTCGAAAGGTAAGCTTCCGCATTTTACGTTACAGTAATAATATTTCTTGTACACTTAATATACACTTTATTTACAGGTTTTGCATTTCTATTATTAAGTTACGTATTGAATGGTCCAAATTGTTGTAGTATTTCATTGTTTATAGGTCAATTCACCTTTATTATGAAATTTACTGGGGTGATTTTGGAGGGCTTGGAACGGATTAGCCATTTTACATGTAAAATGTGGTCCAAGATACGAAAACCTCATGATACGAAAGGCGCCTCGGAACGGATTAATTTCGTATCTCGAGGTACTACTGTAACTTCTTTAGCCCTTTTCAAGAGACTATGTACATTATTGGCCATACTAGGTTTCCACATGGTCATTTGATGTCGAATCCCCATTCAGACTGAATGAAATGTAATACATGTCAAACACCAATGACTGTCCAACGCTTAATAGTTGAATGTCCAATTTGGAATCAGATTAAGCTAAGAAGTCTGGATAAACTAATCCTTTATAATAATTACCAACTAAAAAATTATTCTCCTAATTATTTTGTAGTAAGCCTCAGTCAGCTGATTTGAGAACATAATAGTCCAAGAGCTAAGGTCCTTTGAGTTAACCGAGAAAGGCCAAAAGCAATGGTTGATTCTATGGTAAAAAAGTGTGCCCAATCCAAAAATGGGTGTCTTTCAAGTCTCTGATGGGACATATCCCTGTAAGACACCATTTCCCATCACGACAACCATGACCGAGTCCCAACCAAATGTGACATCTTAAGGCGGAATTGTCATTGATTAATGATATCTTTCCTATTTTGTCATTATAGTATCAACATTTTGTAACAAATATTTAAATGAATTATTAATGTTTTTAAAAATATATATTGGATTTTTCATGTTTCAATTCATGACCAAATGGGCGCAGTGCAAAAACATTTGTGTGCATCATATTGTTTATCAATATCCAATATTTCAGTTTTTATTTTTAGTTTTGTTCATGAAACTTACCTGTCAGATATATATATATATATATATATATATATATATATATATATATATATAATATATATATATATATATATATATATATATATATATATAGCTGTATTCTCCGAAGTCCGACAGAATTTCAAAACTTATGACACACGCAGTGGTCAGCCAGGTGGTTAGTACCCATTCCCGCCGCTGGGAGGCAGGTATCAGGAACCATTCCCATTTTCTATTCAGATTTTCTCTGTCGCCGGTACTGTCAACACCTGTTTTCAGTACCTCCGTCTTAGGATTTGGAAACTTCATTGCCGCTTAACCCTTAACGCCGACTGGACGTATTTTACGTCGACATTTTTTGTCTCTCGGGTGCCGACTGGACGTATTTTACGTCGACATACAAAAGTTTTTTTAAAAATTCGCGGAAAAATACTTTTAGGCCTACCAGCCGAAAACTCTTGAATCACGCGCCTTGGGGGATGCTGGGAGTTCACGGATCAAGGTGTTGTTTTGTTTACAATCGTTACGCAGGCGCGCAAGCGCGAATTTCTTTCTTGCCGCACTAAAAAGTATCTGTGACACATCTCTGAAATTATTTCGTCACTTTGACATAATTTTTGTACCATTTTAAATTAGCCGTTACATAGAGTATTATATATGAAAATGTGCGCATTTGTATGTAGAATACAACAAAAAAATACTCATGATTGTAGCTTTTATCAGTTTTAAGATATTTCATATAAATAACGATAAGTGCCAAAATTTCAACCTTCGGTCAACTTTGACTCTACCGAAATGGTCGAAAAACGCAATTGTAAGCTAAAACTCTTATATTTTTAGTAATATTCAATCATTTAACTTAATTTTGCAACTAATTGGAAGTGTCTAGCACAATATTTCGATTTATGGTGAATTTATGAAAAAACTTTTTCCTTACGTCCGCGCGGTAACTCTTCCGAAAATAATCATACATGCGATTGTGGTAATGTTTGCACCATTTTAAATTAGCCGTTACATAAAGTTTTATATATGGAAATGTGCGCAATTTCATGCACAATACAACTAAAAACAACCCATGGTTGTAGCTATTATCAATTTTGAAATATTTTCATATAAAAAATGATAAGTGAAAAATTTTCAACCTTCGGTCAATTTTGACTCTACCGAAATGGTCGAAAAACGCAATTGTAAGCTAAAACGCCTATATTCTAGTAATATTCAAGCATTTACCTTCATTTTGCAACAAATTGGAAGTCTCTAGCACAATATTTCGATTTATGGTGAATTTATGAAAAAAATAACATTTTCTTTACGTCCGCGCGGTAACTCTTCCGAAAAAATCATACGTGCAATTGTGGTAATGTTTGCACCATTTTAAAATTAGCCGTTACATAACGTTTTATATATGAAAATGTGCGCAATTTCATGTATAATACAACAATAAATAGTTGAAGGTTGTAGCTATTCTCATTTTCGAAATATTTGCATATAAATCACGATAAATAGAAAAAAAACCACGTTCGGTCAAATTTGACTCTACCGAAATGGTCGAAAAACGCAATTGTAAGATAAAACTCTTACAGTCTAGTAATATTCAGTCATTTATCTTCATCGTGAAACAAATTCGAAGTCTCTAGCACAATATTTAAATTTATGGTGAATTTTTAAAAAAAACTTTCCTTCCCTCCGCGCGCGGATTCTCCGCCACAAATCTCCGAAATGCGTAAGTCCCATTCTCGGAATATTTGCTCCGTTTCATATTAGGCATTTCATAGAGTTTTATATATGAAAATGTGCGCAATTTCATGTAGAATAAAACGAAAAATATTTGAAAGTTGTAGCTTTTCTTATTTCCGAAATAATTGCATATAAAAAAATATATATATAAAAAATTCGACATTCGGTCAACTTTAGCTCGTCAGATATGGTCGAAAACTGCATTTGTAAGCTAATATTCTTACAGTATAGTAATATTCAATCATTTGTCTTCATTCTGAAACATATTGGAAGTCTCTAGGACAATATTTAGATTTATGGTGAATTTTTGAAAAAAATATGTTTACGTAAGCGCGTTACGAATTCATGCATTATTTTATGATAATATTTTCTCTGTGTTGCTTTTATCGTTTTACAATGTGTTATATATCAAAATGATCGCAATTTAGTGCACATTACAACGAAAAAAAAAGTAACTTGTTACCTTCAACCGTTTTGCGCACAGCGCGATTTGAATACAATTATATATGAAATTTCGTTTTTGCGCTATCATATATCGCATTATTTATATATGGTAATGATAATTTTTTTCATTTCTGATGGTTGCATACTAAACTTCAAGCAATGACAAAAAAAGGAGCCAAAAATGAACTCTTAATCTTGAAAACTAAGCGCGCTGTGATTTTTTGAAAAAAATATTTTTTCCGCTTACGCGCTCACTCTCAAACCCCTCCGGCATACGGGAGTTATTTTTTTATTTACCGCTCCGGCGTTTAAGGGTTAAGTATCCTAATTGTCTTTTGGTTTATTGACTTGGATTGTGGCTAGGCATACGCTATCATAAATTGATTTGAATTTGATTGTTCTTTGTATAAGATGTCTGAATCTAGTTCGGCTAGTTTCAGAGTTTGTTGTCTGCAAAGGGTAAGGTGAGGCTACCGAAACCTTCGGTAGATCCTCACTGGGTATGCATGAGATGTAGTACTTGCTTTGGCAGTACATATACTAAAATTGGAAGAGAAGATTAACGTGAAGGGTTCCACATTTTTCTTAATTTATTAATATATTAAATTTATATTAAGTATATATATAGAAATGAGTATTAATATACTTTTATGTTTCTTTATTGGAAGATCAATATAAGAGTGATGTTTGACTGATTCCGAAGGGAAGACGTATGATTCTTATGTACGCAAATTAGAGCGTGATAGAATCAGGAGGTATTCCTCCAAGACTGCATCAGTAAACAGAAGTCAGGGTAATGAACCTACTAACCTCCTGTAGACTTTATTTTGCCTAACTCTGTGGTATGGCCTACGGGCCTTGAGGTCGTGTCTGCAAGAGGTAATGCCCTTTCTGTTATTGTGGATTCCATCCGTATCTTGGAATCTAAAGTACTCTCTCTCCAATCAGTGTTGTGAGTGTAGTGAGGTTGTTAGTGCCCCTAGTGTTGTGGAGGGGGTGTTAGATCGGCCCTATAATGCCTCTAGGCTTGGACCTCTGCCAGACCCCCAGGAATCAGGGAATGGGCAAGTCAAAAGCCGAAGGAGGGTTACGGGGACTCCCCACCGATCTGGCGTCCCTTCGGCAGGACCTGAAGACGCTTCCCAGGCTGCCAAAGATCGTGCAAGTGCACGAATCCTAAAGGATTGCTTCTCGTCCTCTGAGGTGTCCTCCCTGTGCAGGGGTTGGAGCTCTCGGAAGGACTCGCGCCCTCTAAACAGAAGCTTATAGAAGAGGACGCTTCACGTCTTCTCTCTCTCGTCATGCGTTGCAATCATCGCCTGAACATTTTGACGACTTTCCACCACAGAAGAGAACAAAGACGCAAGATGTCGCACAGGCGGCCGTCGTCTTTGGTCTCAGAGAGGAGGACGCTTCACGTCCTTTCTCTTTTGCTGCTTTGCAGTCGTCTCCGGAGAGTTTTGCTGCCTTTCCTCAGCAAAAGAAACCAGGACGTCATCCGATGGTGACGCTTTTGAGCGCCCCAGTCGCTCCAGGAATAGAACTGTTGCAGTCCCTGTGAGAAGGAAGAAGGCGTCCCATTGCCCCTCGTCTTCTCACAGGATCAGCCCTTCCTCTGAGAAGGAGTCTTCTCCGACAAAAAAGATCATCCTTTCAATGAAGCAACAACTTGCTTCGTTGCTTGCCGAGAGAGAGGCAGAGCCGCGTTGTCGGAGGAAGGATGATAGACTGCCTATCAAGAGGTCCAGACAGTCTCCCCAAAAATTCTTCTGTCGAGAGAAAGGAACGTCGGTACACTCGTAGCAAGGATTGTGTTCCTGCTCCCCAAGACGCTCCACTCTCCTCTCTTCGTGACGCTCCACATACGCTCTGCTGCTAAGCAGGATGTTCTTGACACCGTGCAAGCAGCTCGCCAAGACGCCCCTCGCTCGTCCCTGAGGGACGCTCCGTCTGCTACCAAGCATGATGCTAGTTCGGCAGCTAAGCTGGACGCTTCTCAAGCTGCTAAGCTGGACGCTTTGCATTCGGCTTCGTCACGAGCTGCTCGTCAGGACGCCTAGTGTGACGCTTTTCTGGACGCTCGTCAGGACACCAGGTGAACGTTTTCTGGACGCTTTTCGTAAGGAAAGCCCAGCGTGACGCCTTTCTGGACGCTCGTCCGGACGCCCAGGTGACGCCTTTTCTGGACGCTGTTCAGGACCGCCCACATGACGCTTTCCTGGACGCTCGCAGGACGCCCAGCGTGGAACTGCTTTTTTCTGGACGCTCGTCAGGACGCCCAGCGTGACGCTTTTCTGGACGCTCGTCAGGACGCCCAGCGTGACGCTTCTCACGGATTCCCATCTAGACGCTCTTCATGAAACTTTCGCACCGGCGCCTGAACCTGCTGAGGCTGTTTTGGAAGACGCACAACCTTGTACTCTGAACTCGTCTTCTCAGCAATGCTCCTTATTGAAACTTGGCCCTAAAATTTTAGCCTTATACCTCTTCCTTTGGTGGTCTCGTCTGCCGCTCCTGCAGAAGAGGGAGAAGTGAGCAGCTCGTCGGAGGAAGCAAACGAAGAACAACCTTCAACGTCAGCGTCTTCTGACTACCAAGTCTTGGTCCGCTTACTTTGTGCTTCATTTGGAGATAAATTCCAACCCTCGGCCCCTCGCTCTCCTCCTTCTCAGTTATCCTCTTCGAAATCCAGCAAGACTCCAGGATTCGTGAAAATGAGGACTTCTCTTTCGACCAAGAGAGCGTTTAAAAAGGTCCATGACTGGATGGAGTCGAGGAAAGCACAAGGCAAGACCTCTTTTGCCCTGCCTCCGTCAAGACTTAACGGCAAGGCAGGTATTTGGTATGAGACAGGGGAGGACGTCGGACTGAGAGCTCCCTCCTCTGCCCAAGGCGACTTTGCCAGCCTGGTTGACACACCGAGGAGGTCTCTCCTGTCCTCTGCTAAGGTTTCCTAGACACTTTCAGATCTGCATCACCATATGAAAGGGCTGTTCAGGACGAAGGAGACTTTTAACTCCTAGATTGGTGTTTCGGAGCCATGTACCTGCAGTCTCGGAGCCCTGACTCTCTTTCTCTCAAAAAACTATCCAACCTGCATGAATAAGGTAGTCAGGTTGGTTCTGATGAGCTGGCGTCTAGAAGGAGAGACTAGTAAACTTAAAGCAGTTTTCGGGGTCATAAAACGCCTCTTCTGCGTTCAGGACTGCGCTGCTGAAGGGGACCTTCGGGTCCTACCTGCCGTAAGCCCAGTCTTCGAGCTGGAATAAGGCTCCTTCCTCGATTTCTACGGGAATCGGGAAGTATATATGCTCGAATTACTCTATTACTTTCTGTCATATGAGTGGGTTCCCCCCATTGACAAGATACTGAATGTTTTGTCAGGTAAGGGGGTAAGCCCCCATTGACGAAATATAAAACTCTGTCACGTAAATGGGTTAGTTCACATTGACAAAGATTCCAATAACATATCGCATAAGCGGGTAAGCTCTCATTGACAAGATTCAGAAGAACCCTCATTCATAGGTCACTACCTCGCAGAGGCTCTTAGGGGAAACAGACTTGTAGACTATGTCCATGAAGTCTTCTGTCCGATAACATAAGAAGCTGAGCTGTCCTCTTCGGTTCTCGGTTCTAATTGAGGCTCTCCTTCGACTAATGCTAATTCGTTCTCTTGGTTAAGAGAACGAAGACAGTCGATCTCCATTCCCTCTCTTCCTCGTCGAGGTAAGAATGTAGTAGGGAGGTAGCTGTCCAAGTGACTACAATACTCTACGTATTTTACCTTCGTGTCATATTACTATTAAGCGATTGTATGGTTCAAGTTATATACGCATACCGTGGTTATCCCTACGGATGGCAACCGAGA
Organism: Macrobrachium nipponense; assembly: GCF_015104395.2. Taxonomy (NCBI): domain Eukaryota; kingdom Metazoa; phylum Arthropoda; class Malacostraca; order Decapoda; family Palaemonidae; genus Macrobrachium; species Macrobrachium nipponense. Next base: position 80,207,533 of record NC_061108.1, read on the forward strand.
GGACTATTATTCTAATTGCATTTAATCAGTAATCCCTGCAACCTTCCAGGAGTTTCCGGTTTCCATTTTTAGATATTTAAGGTATTGTTACGACAACACCAACTCAGCTTTTGTATTTAGCAAAATCTGTTTCGTTTAAATATACCTGCTTGAGAGTTTCTTTCTGCTCGATGATGATAACAAACCTATTCCTTCGTAGAATGGAATAGCTGGCAACTCAGGCGGAATAGTGCGAGACGGCGAACATAGGCTGCTGTCGCTGTAGAGCAGCTCAGTTCCAGCTGGTTCTCTGTCATGCGAGGTCGGTTACGTCTCTCTCTCCTGCGGGATTGACTGACTAACCGTATCTCTGCCCTACAATCACGAACTTTAGCCTCAGGTTGAGGGGAATTCTCGCATGCATTAATGAACATCGCCTTTGCTTTGCGAGAATTTTTTTCAACAGAGATATCTCTTAGACCTTTTCGGTTCTGTTTACCGCACTGTAACAGAATTCCGTAAGAGTCTACTGCGGCATAGCACTAGAATAATGCACACCTGCTTAGGCAAAGCGCAGCCTTATTGGGGAAGGAAACATGCTCGGTGAGGGAAGGGATGATTCTGCTGGGGACCATTTCTTCGCTGGAGAAGTTTGTTTCCCTGAAGAGACTGCAATCCAGACCTCTCCAGTTTTTCCTGCCGGAAAATTGAAATATCATCAAAGATCTGGAAGTGATTCTGAACATCTCTCAGTCGGTCAACGATCACCTAAGGTGAAAAAGAGTAGGTGCCAGGCATCTGGAGAGGGGAACAGATGTCCTGGCACATAATCTAAAAGAATTGGAAGCAATTCGGTTGGCTCTCCAGTTCTTCGAAGAAAGAGTTTTGGCCGAGTGGTCCAGATCAACTCTAATAATTTCAAAGCTCTCGCATATCCCAAGAAATATCAAGAAACACTCTCTCAGTCCCTATTTGAGTTAACGAGAGAGAGCCTGTTATGAGCACAGGCACGGAACGTAACGATCCTCAAGAGGTTCGTTGCAGGATTGCAGAACGTCCGTGCGGATCTTCTCGATCGACGGCAGCAACTACTGATGTCCGAGTGGACTCTTCACTTAGAAGTATGTCGAGAGTTGTGGAGACTTTAGGGGCGTCCTTTGATAGATCTCTTCGCAATGTTGAAGACGAAGAGGCTTCCTCTAAACTGATCCCTTGTTCTCGATCCGGGAGCTGTAGCAATAGACGCCATCCTATGGAATTGAAAGGGGATGGATGTTTAGTCTCTTTTCCCCTATTCAAACTCTTAGGAGAAGTAGTAAGATAATTTGCGGCATCAGAGGGAGCGAGGATGACGCTGATCGCCCCATGTTGGCCTTCGAGTGACTGGTTCACAGAGGTCGTGTCCTTAATAGCGCACTTTCCAAGGACCCTTCCCGAGAGAGTCGGTCTACTCTTAACAGCCTCACTTCGAGAGGTACCACAAAACCTCTCCGCTCTGAGTCTGACTGCGTTCAGACTATCGAGAAGTTGACCAGAGCAAGAGGCTTTTCAAGACTAGTGGCAAGTGCGATTGCCAAGGCAAAGAAGAGCTTTCTATCTTGCAGTGTACCAATCGGAGTGGGCCGTTTTCTGAAGATGGTGCAGGAAGAATGGCTTTTCCTCCACCTCGACCTCTGTGAATTAGATTGCCGTCGTCCCTTTCCGTCTGAGGAATGTGGATAAGCTGGCAGTCCCGGCTATTAAGGAATACAGAAGTATGTTGTCGACGGCCTTTAGACTCAGAGATTTGGATCTGTCGAACAACAAAGCCCTTCACGATCTTTGAGGTCTGTTGAAATCTTGAAACTGTCTAAAATCGAAGCTTCCAGCATGGAACTTAGACGTAGTCTGGAAGTTCCTGATGTTGAAGCCTTTCGAACCTCTCCTTTCTGCAAACTTAAAGCACGTGACCAGAAAGGCTAATTTTTCTAACCACTCTAGCTACGACAAAGAGCCATCAGCGGACATATTGGCTTTAGAGGACATAATGCGGTGTGTTCTCTAAGCCCTTCGTTCTTGGCTAAGAGTGAAAACCCGTCTAACCCTTGGCCCAGGAGCTTGGAGACCAAGGGGATGTCACAATTTATTTGGAAAGAGCCAGAGAGAGTCCTGTGCCCTGTCAGGGCTCTCAAGTTTTATCTAGGTAAAACTAAAAAGAAAGTCAAGATCCTTCGGACAATCAGCGGTGTTCCATAAAAAGACCAGACTTGCCCATGTCAAAGAACGCCCTGGCGTCCTTTTAAGGAGCTCTTTCAAAGAGGCTCATTCGTCATGTTTGGACAAGGTTTTAAAACCTTTTAAAGTGAATGCTCATGAGGTGAGGGCACGGCCTCGGAGGCATTTCAAAAGAGCTGCTCGCTAGGGCCATACGTGTCCGCTGACACAATCTTGGGGGGCAAGAAGTACCACTCATCCTATCCTGTAGAAAATGGTTATGAAGAGCTGTTAATTATAGTTGTTGGGTCGGCCGCCAGTGGCGGACTTCTCAATTCTTAGCTTTAGTTAAACATCCTTAACTTTGGCTAGGTTGGTCAGGTGGTGATATATATATATTACTTCTTAGCCCTCATAGTATGGTCAATATGGTCTAGTCACATTGTGGTCACGCTCCCGTTGACAGATCATCTAGAACTCACCAGCTATACAGGTCACTACCTTGCTGGAGAGACTAGTAAAGCAAAAGCCGACTTGGGTGACAGTAATCATGAAGTCAGCTATGCTAACAGGTATGGAACCAAGATGTCAATCATCTGCATGCAATTTGTTTCCTAAATCATTCTTTTCTGTCCCTTCCCACCTCCAAAGGTGGGATTCAGCTATATATATATCTGACAGGTAAGTTTCATGAACAAAATGTTATTGTTATGATACAATAAAGTTTGTTCATACTTACCTGGCAGATATATATAATCAAGTACCCACCCACCTCCCCTCAGGGGACAGTGGCACTAGAAAATCTGAATAGGAAATGGGAATGGTTCCTGATACCCGCCTCCCAGCGGCGGGAATGGGTACTAACCACCTGGCCGACCACTGCGTGTGTCATAAGTTTTGAAATTCTGTCGGACTTCGGAGAATACTGCTATATATATATCTGCCAGGTAAGTATGAACAAACTTTATTGTATCATAACAATATCATTTTGTTTTATTTTTCATTTCAGAGTGATATGATGAATGTATGATGGCACAGATTCCCAATGAAGCAATCCTAGGATCTTCCAAGCCTGTGGAAACTTCATATTGCATCAGACACAAAAGACAGTGATGTTAAGGAATTTGAAGGAAATACATGGAAGACTTCAAAAAGAGCGTCAAATGTGAGGAGAGGAATATAAGTCCTCTAAATATGCTTCTGTCTGCAAAACTTTGCAATCTCTAAATCACAGTGAGAAATGTGACTACCACAGGCAATAGTATAAGAGATTCACTTCAGTACCCAAGGTCCTTCCTGAAAAATAAACATGAGACGACAGATGATAATCAACAGTCTTTACTGTGATCAAAAACATATACAGTATCTCCAACTACATCCAACACCGGAGTTCTCCAACCTGTGTGTATATTCTGCAACTGGTCACGGAAAAAATGTCAAGGGAAGCTTGAAGTTTTAGGGAACTGTGAAACCTCTGATGGTCAGGAGAAAATTAAATACACTGCAACTGTGCTCAAGGATGAAGTCTTGTTATTAAAAATAGATAATGTAGATTTTATAGCAAATGAAGTTAAATATTATCATAGCTGTCGAAAAGACTATTTGAGTGAAGCAGAAAGACAAGAAAAGACGCACAAAGACAATGAACATGCTCAACTTTGTGACCTCTATGAGATAGCTTTCAAAAGACTGTCTGAACACATATCTATATTTACCATCCAAAAAGGTTGTGCTGAATTACTGAGCTCTCTGAAGTTCCATTACCTCCGGATATTGATGTACCTTAGTGAATATGATTCTTCATACACAAAATTATGTGAGAAGATATTGACTCAGTTCAGTGACAGATATTGAGATGCATAATGCAATCAAGGAAGCCTTTTTTTGCGCTTTCTTCTACCATGCTACTATTGTTGATGCTGCCTTACAACTTCACCATGTCATTCTGCAGCTAAAAGAAAACACAAGATCCTTACCTCGGGACATCACTGTTGATACTTTACGTGCTGGTGAGGCAGATGCTCCTGAAGAGCTACCTCTATTCTTCCACTTTACATTGGCAGCCACTCCTCTGTATGAGACCACATGTTGAACATTATGTCCAGTCATCTGCTGACAATTCAGTATTTGCAACAACCCGTGGAAGGGTAAAACTAGCAAAGCCCATATCCTTGGGACTTGGTATAAAGAGCATGACTGGACGCAGGAAGCTCTTGGACATGCTCGTACTGGAGACCGATATGGCAACCACTGTGGTAAGAAGGCAAAATGTAACTCCAGATGGAATAGTTCAAGAGCCTGGTTTGTCCACAGGTACAGCATGGGACAATTATGATGAAAACCCTGAAACCCTACCAGGAAAAGGGACTTTACATGATACCATTGGCATTTGCTACCAAAATGTTCTTAAAATAGACATATCAACCACCAGTCCATCAGGTAAAGATACAACACAAGCAGACATGCCACCAAAAAATTTAAGCAAAAAAGAAAGGTTGACTGACATGGTTCATCCTATTCCAGATCCAACAAAGAAACCTTGTATCTCAACCTTCAACTATTCAGTTAAAGAAGTTAATAAACCCAGTCAACTGATTCAGATTAATAAACCCAGTCACCTGATTTAGATAAGAAGAAGAGATATAGCATGGGCAATGTCATGTGAACTATTTCATGATACACCAATGTGGTCCGGTTGGAGTTCACGCATCACAGAAGATAAACTTCCATTCCAGATTGTCAGATACATGGAGAACTTACACTACACCTGACACAACTGGATGTGGTTGCTGAAACGATGAGACGTTCACAGACTGTTACCAAGGAGAGTGGTGAAACATACGCGCTATTGACCTACAATCTGGCAATCACAAAACCAGCTATGCAGATACGTACAGGACCAAGAATCTCCAAAGTATGCAATATGCTTTGGTGTTTTTCACATCATAATGGCTTATTTTGCTTCACTTGGACATTTCATAGATGAATCTAGAGGTCCCCATATTCTTGTGGACACAGAGGTCTTGGCACTTGGATCGCTTAGAGAATTTATTGCCGGAAAACACTTCAACCACTGCAAATGACTACACCATTGCTAAAGCTTTCCAGGCGTTGCATTTTCAAAGCTTTCTTAAAACCAATGCAGCAATACCTGAAAACCTACAAAGAATGTTGCATACTTTGAACTCAAGACCTTAGGTAGTGAAGTGAATCTCTTGTAGCATTGCCTGTGGTAGCCATATTCCTCACTATGATTTAGAGATTGCAATCTTTCACAGGCAGAAGCATATTTAGAGGACTTAAATTTCTCTTTCCTCACATTTGATGCTCTTTTTGAAGTCTTCCATGTGTTTTCATCAAATTCCTTAACATCACTGTCTTTTGTGTATGATGTGATATAAAGTTTCCACAGGCTTGGAAGATCCTAGGATTACTTCATTGGGAGTCTGTGCCATCATACATACATCATATCACTCTGCAATGAAAAATAAAATAAAAATAAAAACTAATATTGGATTTAGATAAACATGATATTGTTATGATACAATAAAGTTTCATACATACTTACCTGGCAGATATATACATAGCTAAGACTCCGTCGTCCCCGACAGAAATTCAAATTTCGCGGCACACGCTGCAGGTAGGTCAGGTGATCTACCGTCCTGCCCTGGGTGGCAGGATTAGGAACCATTCCTGTTTTCTATCATATTTTTTCTCTTCCACCTGTCTCTTTGCGGGGAGGCTGGGTGGGCCCTAATCGTATATATCTGCCAGGTAAGTATGTATGAAACTTTATTGTATCATAACAATATCATTTTCATACAATCAACTTACCTGTCAGATATATACATAGCTGATTGGCACCCTTCGGTGGAGGGTAAGAGACAGCTACTATATGGAATAGACAGGTAAACAACATATGTTGTAGGTATAAATAAAACCTTGGTTCCTACCTGATAGGTGGTAGACTTCGTGGGTGTTTGCCCAGTAGTCTGCATCACCTCAAGAAACTTTAGCGAGATATGTGATCTATGGCCAAGAGTTCTTGTGGGTCTGCCGAAGGGGTCTTATCCACTTACTCGGCAGAGCCTGAAAGGACTTTGTCAATGGGTGCTGATCCACTTGTATGACAATACACCTTATGAAGGAGCGCAACACCGATCCCGATCACCTGATCCTAACACGAGGGTTGCGCTCAAATTGGAAAGAGTTATCCCCACACTCCTTTCAAAAACCCCAATAATTTCACTAAGTTAAAAAACTTTAACTCAAAGTTAAGGATCAGTGTCGGCTCCTTATCCCAGTAACGTATCCGCAGAAACGTATAAACCAAAAGAGAAGGATCTCTCGTAGGTTAACTTGACATCCTTTGTGTAATGAGAAGTCAACACAGAGTTGCCTCTACCGTACAACACAGCTAATATGTCTTATATGACATATTGTTATGTAAAGAACAAGAATTTGCAAAAGCGCGCACTTCCTGCGCTTTTAATTCTCAGCTGTTTGAAGGAATCAAGTCACTAATGAAGTGCTTAGGAGATCTCCATGTTTCAAAGAAGACCAGGGCTTTCTTGAAATGGATCTCACCCGACTGAAGCCTGAAGCCTGGCAGGAACCTCGCGCCTGGCTGGTGCTTCGCTCTTGGTTGGCGCCTAGCGCTTGTCTGGTACCTTTCGCTTGACTGGCGCCTGCATCTGGATGACGCTTCGCGTCTTAGCTGGAGATTCGCGCCTAGAGCCTGGCTTGAGCCTGGTGGCTGCTCGCGCCTGGCTGGCTGCTTTGTGCTTGGCTGGCGCCTCGCGCCTGCCTGGGAGCTTCGCGCCTGGTGGCGCTTGCGCCTGGCTGGGTCTAGCTCCTGGTGGAGTGGCGCCTTGCGCCTGCCTGGAGGCTTCGCGGCTGGCGGGCACCTCGCGCCTGGCTGGCGTCCGCGCCAGGTTGGCGCTTTGGCATGGCCTGGGCCTCGCGCCTGGCGGCGTCTCGCGCCAGGTTGGCACTTTGTGCCTCCTGCCTGGCGCCTTGCGCCTGCCTGGAGCTTCTCGCCTGGGCTGGCGTCTCGCGCCCGGTTGGAGTGGCGCCTTGCGCCTGCCTGGAGCTTCGCCGCTGGCCTGCACCTCGCGCCTGCCTCGGCCTCGCTCCTGCCTGGCGCCTCGCGCCTGGGTGGCTCCTCCCCACTTGCCGGAGCTTCGAGCTTGGTAGAGTCTCGAGGATGTCTGGCAATGTCCACATCGGACACTCTTATCTGTCCTATATGTTCGCATCTAGCACATCTGTGTCAGGTTGTAGGCCCGGTCTTTCTCCTCATCAGACAATGACAGTGTTCTTGGGGCTGTCTGCAGGTTTCTTCTTCCTTACTGACTGTGTCAGAAGGTCTTGAGTCGCCTTCTCAGTTAATGAACGAGAAATGTCCTTCACTACTGAGAAGGGAACAAAAAGTCAGACAAAGGCGAGTACAGAAGCGCTGCCCTCTGAGCGTGGGAGACCGCTTTGGTTAAAAAGACACTATATACTGTCCTCTTTTTAAGAAGACCTGCTCCAAACAAAGAGGAGATCTCAACCGAGCCATCCTGAACTGCTTTGTCTATACAAGACAAAATACACAGAAGGACTTCTGGTTCGAGTCCTTCAGAATCATGGGCTTTCTTGGACATCACCCCAAGGGACCAATCTAAGAAGTTGAAAACTTCCAATACCTGAAAGAGTCCCTTGAGGAGATGGTCCAGTTCTGAAATGCCCCAAGTTATACGGGCAGAGTTCAAACCTTGTCTACGTGAAGCGTCAACTAAGGTCGAAAAGTCCGCTTCTGACGTAGACGGAAGAGAAATACCCATATTTCTCTCCCGTCTGATATCAAATGCCTCTTTTACCAGCTAGTCTCGCTGGAGGCATGCAGAAGACAGTTCTAACTAACTCCTTCTTCAACTTCATCCAAGAGTCTAAAGACTGAAGAGCCCTCTTCATCGAAATGGCGGCTTCATTCTAAGAAAAAACGAAGATTCTTCGTCTTTGCACTCGAGAAAAGAGAGCGCGGAGAAGGAGGAGAGGCAGGAGTCAGTTCGTCTCCATACTCCTCTAGAAGCAAGGCTGTCAAAAACATTATAGTTCGACAGTCCTTCTCTTCCTTGATACTCCTCCTCCGAGTTTACTTCTAACTCGGGGTCTAGATGAGTCTCCGCTGCTAATTCAGTACGTCTTTCCTCTGGAGGAGACAAACTCCTAATAGGAGAGGGGCTAAGGGAATGATATTCCTTCCTCTTCCCCGCTTTAATAGTCCTGGAAGGCGCCAACAGCCCAGGCTTCTCTCCATAAATGGATGACGCTTCCCGCTTGGATGACGCTTCTAGTCAGCCAAGCGTCCTGGCTGACGCCTCCCGTTTGTGTGGCTGCTGACGTCTGGATGAACGCCGTCGCGCCTGGAAGACGCTTCGCTCTCAAAAGGCGTCCTAACTGGCGCCAAAATTTTGGTTGGAGCCTCGCGTCTAAAAGCAGCTTTAAATGACTATTCATGTCTTGACGACGTCTCACGTCTCTCTGGCGTTACGTGTCTTCCGTAAGATTCTCCCGATCTCGCTCTCGAAACCGAAGCCTCTGCGATATGTTTGGAAGCTTCATGTCTGCATGACGCCTCTCGCTTTGCAGGGGAGAGAGGACGAGACTTCTTGATTGGAAGCGCAACGTCCTTCCTACGAGGCGCTAACACTCCCACCAAAGAGGCCAGTTGCTCTTGTACTGGCAAGATAATCTTCCTTGAAGCTTTTCCCACGTCATCTTCAATCGGGGGAGAAGTAGGAAAAGGAAGCAGTCTATAGGAAGCCTGTTCGTCTTCTCACAACTCTTTCCAATAAATGTTAAACATGTTAACAGTTATTATCGTCGATCGCGAAGGATCTCTTTGTTAACGCGAATAGGAGCGAAAAAAGAGATTCTCGATGCTCTATGCGATATGAGAGTGTCGTGGAACTGGCCTAAGTGATTAAATGGGTAACGAAATCAGGAACGAATCTTGCCGTTACCGAGCTTGGTGTCCGAGAGTCTACTGGACTCCTAGGTTAATAACTCGCTAAAACGAGAAAATCTTGGATGGTGCTCTTGGCTCACTGCGCCAGGCTGGCGCTTCTAGCGCAAATTTTGCGCCAGGCTGGCGCTTCTGGAGCATTGCGCCAGGTTGGTACTTCTGGCGCGTTGCGCCAGACTGGCGCTTTCTTCTAATTCTTTTTATGTTATGTGCCAGAACACCTGTGCCTTTATGGTACCCGACATCCTTTCACATGTTAATTCCGTTCTTAGTAGGAAAAAACTTTATATACGTAGTATAGTCCATTCAGGAAACAAGTTCTGCCCCAAAGAGAATGTTTCCCATCCGACTCATCCATCTTCTTCTGAGCAGGTACTCTAATAAGCTATGCTTTCGTAAGCCTGAGAGCATTACATAATATAATGTTCTGCTGCGATAGAATCCTTTAATAATGTTACCTATGGTAAACCGCATTGAAAGGTTGTACTATCTCTCTTATTGAAAGCTTTTTAGCAAAAGGCATACAATATTTATTTATGTTAGCTTAACTATCCCCTCAATCCGAGGTTAAGACCGCGATTGTAGGGAGAGATACGAAAGTTATTCCATCCCGCAGGAGAGAGAGATTCGCCCGACCGCTAATGACTGACACCTACATGGTACTGACAGTAACTGGCATAGGCGTACTGCGTTGGTCTCAGGCTCTCAGCGAAAGCAGTCCCCGCTTACTCTTCCAGAGTTGCCAGCTACTCCAATTAATAAAGGAATTTAACAAAATTATTATCGAACTTCAGGAAGTTCTTATTAAAGCATATTTAAGCGAAACAGGACTTCGATAAATCTAGAAGCTAAGTAGGTGTAGTCTTAACAATCCCTTTAAGCGTAGTCCTTCCTAGGAAAGACGTGAAGGATACTTGTAATTGAGTTTGCACAGAAAAGAAGTAACTACGGTATGTGTTATGAATTGACCGTATCGTATTCTCATACAGCAGAAACTCTACTACCTTCTACTATCTTCGTTCTTTTTGTTAATAGAACGATAGAAAGAGTATATATATATATATATATATATATATATATATATATATATATATATATATATATATTATATATATATATCCTTAAGGAACGAAGTTAATCAAGGAACTCTTTAAATCTTCGTGATTTCTTCATAAAATCGCGAAGAGACAGAATTCCTGTTCATCACTAGGGTTTACGGAAGGAAGTAGATATTTTCTATCCGCCATCATACCCAAACATCGATGAGATCTTATTAAGAAAAACTCCCAAAGCTCTTGCCTCCTCAAAACGAGGGAAGAGCATGGATGAAGGAGAGAGTCCGCATTGAGAGGAACTGCCTAACAAAGGAGTCTGAATAATGAAAAGGGGCTTCTCTTAGTATCAGAATCCTTCTGACAAAAGCAACGGCCGCCTGTGCGACATCTTGCACATTTGCCAGGGGAAAGTTGTTCAAGTTAAAAATTAAAAATTCAAAGAGGAGTCTCGCGATTGACCTCTCTCTCTAATGAAGATTTTTGAAATCTTCTGACGCCTGGCGTCTGTGGATCCTTGCGCCTAGCGCCTAGCGTCTGGATAGTTCCGCGCGCCTGGAATGTTCCGCACGCTAGAAAGGAGACTCGCTCCTGGAACGTTCCGCTTGCGTGGAAGGTCCCGTGCGCCCTAATAGATCCGAGCGCCTCTAGTCTTGTTATACGAGCCTCTTGCCAGAAAACGTTCAATGGAAGCATCCTTCTTATTGCCATTCTACTATAAGGCTCCTTAGTTAAGCCGTCTGTTTTCTCTTTGAAGGCGCCTTGCGCCAAGAAAAAGTCTGGAACGCGGCTCGCACTCAGTTGCTGGAACGCGGCTCGCGTTTATCTGTATGAACGAGGCTCGCGCTAGACTGTTGGAACGCGGCTCGCGCTAGTCTGTTGGAACGCGGCTCGCTGCTGGCTGTTGGAACGTGGCTCGCGCTAGCTTGCTGGCTGGCTCTCAGCCTCTCGCTCAGTGAGTCAGTGTTCTCTTATTCAGAGAACGAGCCAGATCGTCCGAACTTCTAACATGTACATTCTTCGTCTTTTCGGATGTAAGATGAAGAAACGGAAGAACAGACGCACTTTTTAAAGGCTGCCTTTGCAATGGCTACCCTGGCAGTCTGGGACGTTTTACAGATCCATGCCATGAAGGGAACGCCCCGCATCGGTGGGGATTCTCCATAACCTTCCTGTAAGGGGGCCCCTTTCCAGAACGTTATCCTTCTCCTCTGGGCTTGTGAGTTTGGAAGAGGTCTAGGCCTGAGAGCGAGACAGAGCCGATCGAACGCACCCTCTACTAATTAGGACGCCTTTACCATGGCGAACTTGGCAGTCTGGGACGTTCTACAGATCCTGCCGAGGGGACGCCTGATCGTGGGGATTCTCCATAACCTCCGTAAGGCTTCGACTTTCCTTCTCCTCTGGGTATGTGAGCTTGGAAGAGGTCTAGTCCTGGGAGCGAAACAGAGCCGAACAGAACGCACCCTCCACTGCACTAACAGTAAAAACACTTCTTACCTTTCAATAGCTCGTATTTTGAGCTACATTCCTTTGTCTTCAAATTGCAATATGAATTTGAGGATTCTGTGAAGTAAGAAGGAGATGAGGATACCACACTACTAGTAATGTTAATGCTCTAACTGCTCGTTAGTACGAGAGCTATATAAACTTTTAAAGGAAGCGTAACTATTCTTTCCTTACATCGTCAAGAAGGAAGTTAGCTCAATCAATTCTAACATTTACTACACGTTATTATGAATAAATATTAAAATTTTCCTTCTTGCAAACTATGTGATTGTCTACCGAAAAGTTCGGTAGTTACACGTAAACAATTCTTCGAAATTTTCGAAGCCAAAGTTATCAAAACAAATTAATATGCGTATGCCGAACCAAAGATCCAGTACTTCCCTGCAAAAGATAGCCCAGAAGATCGATGGCGATGAAATCCAAAAATCAAGTCAGGAGGAACTGCAAACGTTGTTTACATTCCAAGCGACAGAAAAAATATGATAGAAAACAGGAATGGTTCCTAATCCTGCCACCCAGGGCAGGACGGTAGATCACCTGACCTACCTGCAGCGTGTGCCGCGAAATTTGAATTTCTGTCGGGGACGACGGAGTCTTAGCTATGTATATATCTGACAGGTAAGTTGATTGTATGAAAAACAATATGATGCACACAAACGTTTTTGCACTGCGCCCGTTTGGTCATGAATTGAAACATAAAAAATTCAATATATATTTTTAAGAACTTTAATAATTCATTTAAATGTTACAAATTGTTGATATTATAATGACAGAGTAGGAAAGGTATCATTAATCAATGACAATTCCGCCTTAAGATGTCACATTTGGTCGGGACTCTGTCACAGCTATCATGATGGGAAATGGTGTCTTACAGGCATATGTCCCATCAGGGACTTGTAAGATGCCTATTTTTGGATTCAGCACACTTTTTTTTACCTTGGAAACAACCACTCTCGCTTTTGGCCTTTCTCGGTTAGTTTAAGGACCTTAGCTCTTGGACTATAAGATTATAGGTTAGTCTAATCAAGCACATTGGTAGATGATGATTTTTATTTTCTATTACGGTGATGCTAATACAGCTTAAATGGATTCAGTTAGTAGTAAAATATCAGTTTCTTTACCATTACCACCCTTTATCTAAAACACAGCAGTTATAAGCTATTTAACATATGCCATTGCATAAGTATTACACCCAGCCAATAGTTCACACACATTTTTTTTTTTATTTCACACACAATTTTTGTATGGTAGTATGTGCAATATGTATTGTAACAAATCCAAACCATGGTAGACTGTGGGTAAATGCAGGTAGGCTACCTACCTATCAAATTTTTTTTGTTTACAAGAAAGAAAAGAATAGTGCTTATTTTTTGCAGTGTATTTATCCAGTACATTTTGTTATAAAATGGGGGTGGGGGGGAAGAGAATGTAGTTAATTGCCTTTTGCTTAAAGTTTTAAATTTAAAGTGTGACGGTTGTTGTTCATAAGCATATTAGTGTTTATGTTAGGGGGATTAAGGGTATGGAGTTGCAGTTTTACTCCTGTAGATTTTTACTCACCCTTATGCAGTTTTCACCCTTATTCGACAGGGTCGTGGCTGTATTAATCTGAATAATCGAGAGATGATTACAATTTATACTTTGGCTCATAAACTTAATCAGTTCCAAGAGGCTGTTCAAGTAAAGGAATTTTACATGACAATATAATGTAATATGGATTAATCAGTGCCCCCCCCCCCTCCTTTTTTTTATATTAGGTCTGTACCAGTTACACCAGAAGTCCACATACCTGCATTTTGTTGGAAAATTCCTATCCTTTTGTTGTTACATTAGGCAGTGGTAACAAATCTGCATAAGAGCTGCTCATCTCCCACGTTATACTCATGTATTATGTCATCAGATATTTTATAATAAGCAAAATTATGCTGACCTTCTTACTTTTGTTTATTTTTAAACAGGTATTTGCAAGTGACGGTGGAGAAATGGTCCTCAGACAAGTTGGTCCTGAATTTTCTACTCATCATTTGCAAGATGATTATGATACAGAACTGGAACGGTTTACTTATTATGTAAATATAATCTGAAGCTGGTCAAGAAAAGTCTTTAGGTGTGAATACTTTTGTTGAACTGTTTTGATGTAACATAACTTTATTTATTGTCTGGTTTTCTTGTTACATTTCCTGAATAGACTGAAAACTAATGGTGCTACTGAAAACCAGAACTATTTTATGATTAGTTTAGAAGCAATATACTGTTTGTGTAACTTATCCTAGTCACTGACAAGTCATGTACAAATGGTCTGAAACACAACCATTGTTGCCTATCAGCAATGCTTGCTTGAAGTATTTTATGCTCTAAGTAAAGAATAAAACTAAATATTTTTTCTAATGTGTAAATTGTGATGTGCCATTTTCCCTTTACTGTAATTAAAATGTGAAAATGAGCGAAGTGCACTATTCTAGTCATGTGTGATCTTGTTGTATACTGTAGAGATATTTGCTCTTGATTTTAGAAGTAAGAAATTGTGCTGCTGTAGTCTTATGTTTTTCAGTTACAGGTGGTTAATTTTTTACTTACATGTTCTTTTATTACAATATGAGAAATTATGGCTATAATTTCAGCAGTGAAGTTCTATACTTTATTTCACGTCGTTCAACTAGACTGCAAGGCCAGGATGGAATTGTTGAGCTTTAATTATAGTAAATTATGAATTAATTTTTTGTATCTGATAATGACAAAGTACCATGGGAAACAAATATCATGGTTTTTCATGTGGGATGAAACAAATATCATGTTTTTTATGTAGGACTAAGTATCAACTGTTAATCTTGTCCGTATATGTCAGAAATGTTCTTGTATGTGTTTTATGATGCTTTCATCAATTTGACCCTAGTAAAGAATGCAAAATGTAAACTTTTAGGAACTGAAGAATGTTAAGTCAATGGTCTGGTTAAAATATTTATTAATATGAATGATGCAGAAAGCAAATTAGATTTATTAATAAAATTACTCTATTTTCTTTACATAAATTGAGAAGCTAAGTATGTTGGAACATTACCATTTTCAGGGCATGGTTTTCTTATACAGTAGTACCTCGAGATACGAAATTAATCTGTTCCGAGGCGCCCTTCGTATCATGAGGTTTTCGTATCTTGGACCACATTTTACATGTAAAATGGCTAATCCGATCCAAGCCCTCCAAAAACACCCCAGTAAATTATATTTCCAGGCCTACAACACATATTCTAGGGTTATGACGCTGATCCAATGGAAGAAATATGACTCCAAAAAGGCAAAATACTGTACATACTTGAGTAATATTCAACTGCATGTAATGTTCAACCACATTTTTTCTGCATATATTAGGACTTTAGCATATGTCCCTTAGCAATAAGCCTAGCCTATGTTAGCGGTTGCTACTGTAGCCTAGTCTATGATTCTGACATCTAAACCTAAGCTCAAAGCTTAGAATATGCCAAAAAATGTATAAATAATCAGTATGTACTCATTTCAAATAATTATTAATTAATCATTAAATATAATACACAAAAAAAAAAAAAAACCTTCCAATCGATTGTTTACATTCAGCTCTTACGAGTACCGAACGAACGCCAAGTAATCACTTTTCCTAGGACACGTAAGCCATAAATTTTCATTAGTATCTCTCTTCAACTAATGAAACTACCAAACAGTATAATAACCATTCATTTCTATTCTTTATTCTATCTTTACCTAATGGAGATACCCGAGTTACTGACAGCTATAATGAAACATAAACGTAACGTAATATTAAAACAGGAGAAGAATTCTAAAAAATACGTATGATAGCAGTCTGATTTATTTTATATTTTATGATATCTAATTCACAATTTTTTAATTAAATGTATTGCATGTACTCATTTCAAATAATTATTAAGTAACCATTAACTATAATAAACAAACAAAACAAAAAGCTTCCAAACTAATTTTTACATCCAGCACTTACGAGTATCGAACGATCGCCAAGCAATCACTTTTCCTAGTACATACACAGTAAGCCATAAATTTTCATTATCTCTCTTCAACTACTGAAACTACCAAACAGTATAATAACCATTCATTTCTATTCTTTATTCTATCTTTACCTAATTTTTTTTTTTATTAAATGTATTGCATGAATAAGTTTTTCAATTTACAGCATCCTTTTACCAATAGAATACTTAAAGCACAAGGGGTAGATGCTGACCAATAGGAGAGCAGGATCTTATGGGGTGACTAGCATCAGGAACCAATGGGAGAGCGGGAGGATGGTGGCGAGTTTACTCAGTTGGCGGCGCGGGAGTTTTAAAATTATTCTCGGTGGTCCGGGCGAATCTCAGGACTTTACAGCAACAACCTTTCGTATCTTGAAAACTTTTCGTATGTAGAGCTGTAAAATTTTTCGTATTTGCTTTCGTATCTCAAGTTTTTCATAAGTTGAGCCTTTCATATGTCGAGGTACCACTGTACGTATAACCTCATGACACAAGTATAACTCGATAAATGTGGAATGTTCCATTAAAAAGACTGAATCTCAATGTCTTTGGAAAATAAATACAAATGGAATGGAATATGGTTTAAGCAAAAGGTCAAGCACTGGGACCAGTGAGGTCATTCAGCCCTGATTGGAAAATAGTAAATTCTCAGTCAGTCAGCCTTTTGTAAGTCTTGTTTTACCCAGATCCTGGATTGCTTTGTATACTGTCTGTGAAGTTACTATTCATGTTAGTACTTATTCTGATGTCATTTTAAGGAAAAATAACTTTACTTCCTTGTTTGTTTGTTTGTTTGTGTGGTGTTTTTACATTGCATGGAACCAGTGGTTATTCAGCAACAGGACCAATGGCTTTACATGACTTCCGAACCACGTCGAGAGTGAACTTCTATCACCAGAAATACACATCTCTCACTCCTCAATGGAATGGCCAAGATTCGAACTCGCGACCACCAAGGTAGGATGCCAACACCATACCAACCACGCCACTGAGGCGCTCCCTTTACTTCATTGTGATGTTTTCATTAAAGAAAAAATCAAGGTGCAAATTGCAATACAAAAAGTTAAAATATGCCAAAATAATATATAAACATGTCATAACTGAATTAGCAATAGTATCTTGATGATGCAGTTTCATATCATAATCACTAATCTGTAGGGTTAAAGGTACTAAAATATACTGTAACTAGACATCTGATTGTACACATTTAACATAGTCGGAGAATAATCCAACTGTCTCAAAAATCATTGCTCCTAAATATACAATATTTTATGAAATTTCTAGAGAAAATCGAGTAGAATTTGTCCTGGACTTTGTCCTGGACATCTGAGGGAATTGACAGAATTTTACTCATTTTTGTAAGAACTGTTTCAGATTAGTCTCTGAAATTTTATTTAGCTCAGTAGAGGAGTGAATGTCCTTAGTGGAGATGCCCCAAGACTTTGAGAGGATATGTGATTGGCATTGTTAGGCAAGTGAAATAATGTTTAAAATTTCTATAATTGGAGATGTATGTAAAGTATTAGGATTTTGGAGGATGGATGGATTATGAAATTTAGGGAGTTGGTCATATGCACGTGATTTCACTACCTTGTAGGTGTAGATCTGTGTTGTAATTATTTAGGGCCATACTTATTAGGGTCAAATAATCTGGGACCATTGGTTAACTTCCTGCCATATTTACGAAAGATCTGGTGAAAATCATTGATTGAAAATAAGCATAATAAAGATAAAGAGACAAAACCAACAACCTTAATTAGTGATTGTGAAAATTATTGATAAAAACAATTGCAATGGAGTTTGGTTGGTTAAGCAACATTTTCGAAGTACCTAATAATTTTTACTATAATGCAGCTAAAATTGTAAAACTGGTAGAAAATACTGAGTGAACATAACCTATGAATCATGAGCCGGTTCTTGTTAACATTTTCTGTATAGAATACAAAACCGTCCATATTTCTGAGGGGTTTTTAATAATTTATTCAAGATAGATATATTGCATGCGTCTCTTACTCAGTTTTAATTCCACATAGTACTAGAAATTTTAATCTGAAAGAATTTTGTTCTTGTGAGGCATTTATTATGAATGACAGGTTAAGTTGTTTTGTAAAGTACTATGTATTTATAGGTTATATTTTTTACAGATGGAATTGCAGAGCTTAATTATACTTATTTAAGGATCGCCTTAAATAAGTATAATTTAAGGCTTCCTTAATAATAACTCATACAAGGTCTGATTTAACTTCTGAAACAATGTTGGGTTCCAACTTTGAGTTCAGTAGATGATACTATTTTCAACATACAATCTAGTGATATAGTCTAAAGAATAATAAGTATAATGTGCTGTAATAGTACTGTATACAATAATGTGCACTTGTTTTTATTAACAACTTATTTTTGGCTTCATTTTTTTCAGTCAACTCATTTGCACTTCTCAGGAATATAACTGTTTGCGAGTAGAGTTTCATGTACTACTGTGCCTTTAATAATGACTGCACCATACTTGATGTTTAATGCTATGCATTTATACTGTGTATTCGAATGTGAATTTTATCTTAAACTGATAAAAACCTGCCATGTTAAATCTTCATACCTGCAGTGTTTTGATGATGCATTTCAAATTTTGATCATAAAACTTGTATTCCCTACAGAACGTAATTTACCTGTGAAAATTATTGGCAAACTTGAAGAATATGAAATGAAATATGTTGTCAATTACACATATACTGTACTCTACAAGGTACTACTACATATACTGTTTCTGATTGTAAAAAGAATCCTGGGGTCAAAAGGGTTTACTTAAATGTAATTTGATCATGAATACTTCAAGAAAAATTTAATGTATATGCCTGATTTGCTCCAAAAGTGTATTTAATTAGACTGCAAGGAGCCAGAAGCATTTCTTTATATTCTCTAGTCTCTACCTGCCCATAAAGTTATTTGTAGCTGGCAAGATGGTGAGCACTTATTAAGAATTATGCAAATTCCTCAGTTGTGGAGTATTCTATCTCAAGACTGCAGCAGTTAAATTAGCCTATCTCTCTGATTAACAAATTATACTGTAGTATGTTATTATTTATAGCTCATCGGTCACATGTATATAATTACCTATATGGGGCAAAAATAATTTAAAAAGCTCTTTGATTTTTTATGGGATACAGATTGCATATTACAAAGGACATTACTGCCAATTCTCTGACCCCTTCTTTAGTTTTGAGGTTTAAGTTTATCATTATCACTGTCTCTCCACAATACTGCTGTTTTAGCTTAATTCTTGTGCTTTTGTGTAATCCTGGAGTATTACTGCTGACCCTGACACAGCAGTCATACTGGTGTTTTGATAGTTTGTGCATCTATATGAATTATGTTTTGGTTACTTGTAAATGAGGTCTGATTAAAGGAAGTACAAATACAGTATATATTGTTTTGATAATTGATGTATATACAATTGTACTTTGAAGTTGGTTAAAAATTGGTTAACTTATAACCTCATGGGGGATATCATAATGTCCTAGATGGAGGAAAAAAAAAGGGGAGGGGGCATCTTCATTACTTTACTTTCAGTAGTTTCATTTCCATTTACAAAATTTGCTTAAAAATAACATAAAAGCAGTAATGTTCAGTATTAAATTACAATTTTCAAGTTTACCATAGTAAATTTGTAATGTAATTACAAGTTATATTTAATGAGAATGTAAAATATATTTCAATGCCTAAAATACATCAAGGTTCAGTGCATGGTTTTTATGCGAGCTGAATAATTTTTAAAATTTTGAATACAACATAGTATGTATGCTATTATGTACTCATAATAATGTTAAAAACTTTAGCTCAGTAGTCTGGTTAAACTTATTTTTTATAACTGTAATAATTAAGTACATCCTAACATTGCATGGTTCTTGCACAATTTATTTATTTTACTTTCAATTTCCAAAGTTAATAGTTTAATTGATTTTTTGCTTAAATTAATTTAACGTACGTGATAAATACTTTTACTATTAGTATCCCATATCAGCATTAATCAGGTAAATATAAATTAAAAGACCTTTCTGTGTTGTCTTTTCAGGAGGCACAGGAAAACTCAATCTCCAAAGAACATTAGGGAGTTAATTGCATTTCTTCTATGTATCTCTCATTATAATTGTAACAAAACTTTGTTTGCAAACAAGGAAATTGCATTTCTTCTATGTATCTCTCATTATAATTGTAACAAAACTTTGTTTGCAAACAAGGAAAGTACTGATTGATCTTTTCTTTTCCATTACACTCATCAGTTAATCTTATAAAATGTCAAGAATGGGGGGATTACTTTTTGCTACCTGTCCAAAATCTTTGAGGTGTCTATCAGGAGTTATTCTACTTTACTGGTAGTTAGAAGGGTTAGATATTCTTGTAAAACAGGCAGGAGAGGCTGTTCTGTTCCATGTGAAAGACTTTGAGGAAACCTAGTTGTTAAGGTGAAAAACTAGTATTATCTCAGTGGCTTTAATGAGGGACCGAGTCTGACTGCTGTAGTATCCTTCCACCTATCAACCATAAGAGAATCGCCACCCATGGCCAGCAGTGCCAGAACCTTTTCCTCCAAACAAAAGGAGGCTAACCAATTAGCGAAATGGATAAAAATGTTGACTGATCAGCAGCCAGGAACTATTTATCTCATCATAAGTTATCAATTTAATGAACTTTCCCTCAAGAATGACAAGATGCATATTGAACTTCAAATGTTGGGTACCGGTGCATAAAAACATAAAATGCTCTCTTTAAATGTCCTTTGGAGGTCTGATAGTTCCCCCAACAAAGAAAATAAACACCCAGAAAATAGAGCCTAATAACATCAATAAACATCAAAACAATGATGCAGCATTTTCAGTGAGACAATTGAATAAGTTATTTAAAATGATTACTCTCACTTCAGCTGTAAAACAGATAAGATTTTAGAGTCAATAGTCAAAAGATAAATAGATAAGTTTCTATAATCAAAAGATATTTATCTATTTTGTACAGGCAGCCCCCAGTTACCGTTGGTATCAGTTGCTGGCATTTCAGTTTTATGGCGCTTGTTCAAAACAACCATAAGTGGGTTTTATCCCCCGTAGGGTTTATAGCACCATTGTCTGATTATTGGTGGTTTAGGCTTAGTGCTGAGACCACCTCATAAAATACAAACATAATGAATATGCATCTTTTCCTTGGCTCTTTTTAAAAGTTATCCTTCCCTTCCCTGTATCCAGTAATACTGTATGTAGTCTTATATGTATTACTATTTTATTATAAAATAGTACAAACAAAATGATCATGTTTGGGTTTGGAAAAATCTGCAGAGCATAGGTAAGATTATTTTGCCACAATTAACTCTATTCAGAGTGATTTTCTTGTTCTATTCAGCATAAATTAATCTCTAGAAACTCAATTTGTATGGGACAAGGTTATTTTTTGTTATAGGAAGTGTTTTTATGTTGAAATATGACAAATATACATCTTTTTGTGAACTACATTTATATAGTGGTCTCCCCGTATTCGCGGGGGATGCGTACCAGACCCCCGTGATTAGTTAGAACCCGCATATAGTTGGAACCCCTATAAAAAATGCTTAAAACCTCCCATTTTGTTAGTTGAGTAAAAGTAAAGAAAAACCCACTGCAAATTTTAATACCTGGTATTTTTAATAGTTTTATCACAAAAAATGCATTTTATGATGAAACTGATAAAAAAAAACCCAGGAATTTGTGGATATTTCTCATAGAAAAATACCGCAAATACACACATTTCCCGCAAACAATGCGGGGAAATGTTCCTGAGAGAAATAAGCAAATCTGGAAAATGCGAATACGGGGGGTCCACTGTAGTTATTTTTTTCGTTAATAGATGGCGCCGTTGTCTGGTTATCAGTGGCTAGGTCTAAGCACCGAGAGACCCTCATGATCACATATTAGGGCAAAATATCTGGCCATGACATGGTCTAAGGCATCATTAACAAGTCGTGGGCACTGGAAGGTGGATTATGGCACCTGTATACTTTTGAATTTTGGTTGCCGTCAAGCCCCCAGGAATGGAACCCCTGTTGGTAACCAGGGCTGTCTGTGTATATATTACATTTAGTGTTATTCAATGATAGATGTAATAATTAAATGGTGTTGTCATATCTGACATTTAAAAGAATTAGAAAATGGTGTTGCAATATTTGACATTTGAGAAAACTAATTTGCATTTACCTTAATCACATCATACTTCTCATGCTAATTCTTTTTAACAATCACTATAAGATACATTAAAGTAAGTAATCTTTTTACATGCTTTTTAACACCAGTATCCAGATGCTGTCTCGGTCTGAAATTGCTGAATAGCTGTATTTACTGTAAGTGACTTCTGTAATGCCCAGTGAAGTATTCATTAAATAAGAGAACTAGTATTAAGCCTTTATAAGCTCAATAATTACCATAACTCTAAATGCAATAAAGTGAACAATGTTGAGCACTGTGGGTGGTTTATTTGTTACATGGGGATGGGAATATGAAAAGTATTCCCATGCCTAGATTAAATATTTACACAGTGATATACATTTGAAAGGTGCCTTATCCAAGTTTATTACCTTTCAACCAATTCATAAATTTATACACCTAAATATATGCTGTTTTTTTCAGTTATCCATACATATTCTGTATTTTTTTATTTAAGAATATTACGTATTGGGTTCCTTGTGCTACCAAATTTTAACCTAGAGACATTTCATGCTGTATGTAAATTTAGGTTTTGCAAACAATTTTGAATTGAAGATTTGAATATTTTTCCATAACACTTAGATGTAACTTGTAGTACATGTACTTCCAAACAGCAGTGCACAACCTTAATACAACACCATACGTAGTTGGTTGTTTGTTGGTTTTATAAAGTTTAGGTGTAACACCAAGCATTGGGGCAGCAAAGGCCATTTAGTGCTTATACAACACCATAGGTTTACATTTTGCCTCGGTCAAATAAATCATTCCTCACCTTAAGCACACATACAGTAGTACTATATAACTAGTAGCTTACTAACAATAGTAATCCTCCAAATAAAGTCCTAACTTTTTAAAGGCAAAGTTAAGAGTCCAACCAGTTTTCATTGCAGAGTAATGTTCCACACTCTCTTGCTGTTGTTTAATATAGTAAAACAACTGAATAAGAACCCCCGCTCTTATTGCTTAACTTAACCCCATTATAAGAAAAGAGTAAAGTGCATATCCATCATGAAGTAAGTTTGTCAGTACTTAGGCACCTTTAAGACTCCCCACTCTTATTGCTTAACCCCATAATAAGAAAAGGGTAAAGTGTATATTCATCATGAAGTAAGTCTGTCGGTACTTAAGCACTTTTATTTGTCTGAGAATCTGAATCCCCTAATGTTTTATACATTTTAGCAAGATTCATTTTAATTAAAACTTGTTAGAACATACCAGACCCATGACTTGAAGATCTGAGGCAACAATATCTCAGTTTTTTCTTAACTTTTTCTCATCAAATTACTACCACTAAAAACCACAAGGAATGTTCATCACAATTTTATCCATTTCTGTTGAGTTTAAGTGCTAATACTTATTAACATGAAAGTAATTTATGAAGCACATTCATTCTTTCAGCATGAGCTGAAAACTGGTTGAAACTTGGTAACAAGATAGTTAACCGAGCAGGGGAGTGAGCGGAGGAGCATCCCTCACCCACCAAATGTTGCCTTCACTTTTCCTTTGTCAGTGAGACATACGCTACTGCACCTCATGTTGCTGACTGGTTGAAAAGCTTGGATTGCATCAGTATTCTTCCTTTATTCCTATTTTTGGTGTTTTTTGTCTTTTTTTTTTTTTCTTTTTCATATATTGATTGCCAGTGTGTTTTTTTTTATTTTATGGACAAAAAGAGTTGCACTGCTGTGAGGGGCATGGTCACTCTTGTGGGCAGTTGACGTTACCTAAAGTGGCAGACCCTTATGCTGTACCGTACGTGCTTCTGACAGATGGTGGGACTGCTTAAAGGCTTCTCCCTGCAAGGAATGTTTATTATATGATTTGCCTCTATGTTTTAGCCTAGGTTAAGAGGAGGAAGGAAAATAAGCATTTGCCAGCTTCAACAGGGGGAACTACTATCCCAGTGACACCACCAAACACATCTAGCTCCTCCTTAACCCCCTTCATTCATTCCTCTTCCTTCTATGAAGTCATTCAGTGCTGGAAAGGAAAGTAAGAGTAGGTAGGTCTGATGGGTTTAACAGAAGGAAAACCTGGCAGTTGCATAATGAAATAATTGTTAGGAGAGGGTGGATAGCAAGATGGAAGAAAGATATGAATGGAAGTACAGTAAAAGGAATGAAAGGGGCCAAAGGAATACTGCAAAGAACCTTTAGTAATGCTTACAGTGCAGCCAATGAGGTGCACTGATGACACTAACCCTGCCCCCTACTGGGGGGAGGGGGGTGTCACAGAGAGGGTTATGAGCAACTAATTCGCACAGCATGAGACTGGTCTCTGGTTTGATCCTGCACTTACAATGGGATGGGTGCTTCTTGGGTTTCTTTGAGGGGCCCAAGGAGAGTGCCTACACAGTCTCTGCACTTGCTTTCTCTGTAGTGTGAGCACTGAGCAATCCTTCTCAGGTAGATATCCCCAGTGGCTTTTTCACCTCGTTTATGTTGTTCACCACATGCCTGGGAGGGGGGGCAGAAGCAGCAGTGCAAGGGATTGTTCTTCCCCTTTGCCTTTGTTCTTGGTTGTGACCATGTACTGCAGCAGTTGGGTGGCCTGGTCAAAGTCAGAATGTGTTTCTGACGATGACTCAGCTGGGTCCTTTATCACTGTCTCCCTGCACTAAGAGGCTCGTCTGGTTAGTAGGACCAGGAATGTCATAGGGAGTGAAGTTCTGGCATGTCTCCTTCTTTGGCTAAAGTAGGAGGGGCTCTTCCCAATGGGGATCTTGTAGGTCGAGATGAACAAGCTGCACATGAACCAATCTTCAGAATAAGCTGGAGCAGCAGTTTTCAGAGATTACCTCATTCATGAGTTGAATCTGGGGAAGGAATCACGGCTTCATACCAGTCAAATGATCTGGAGGTTTAACTGTTAGTAAGACAACTCTTGAAATGAGATCCTTGTTCCTGTTGTTCTGGTAACAGCTTGCTTTAGGTGTTTTGGAGGTGGTGAACACTTTGACGTTACAGGTGAGTGAGTTCCCTCGCCTGCAATAGCTCAAGCAAACTCATTCCTCCACCACTTCCATGCCAGAAAAGGTACTGCGTACCTGAGGCTGCACAAGCTACGTCACTGGAAGGTGCTTCCTACTCTGCTGCAGACAAGGCTTTAATGGAGATGTTGATAATGAAGCTCCAGACTATTTGTGGATTGACCTGCAGTTAAACTCACTGATGGTCTATGTTGCTTCTGGAATCTTACTAAGGACAAGAGGGCAATCCGAGGTTGCTGGAGCCAGGAGACAGAGCACTGACACCTCTGGCACACCAGAATGCCAACCAGTGGGCAAATCTAGTTCTCCATAAGAGGGATATGAGTGCCTCTCTTTTCTCACTATATTTCATACAAGAATAACCTCACACTTTGGAATATTTGGTGTTTGGCTCCTCTTTACTACTTCCTTGGATGCCTCATTATCTCACTTTGGTGGAAACTGAAGCAGCACTAGAGCTCCTTTCGGAATCTTCCCCTCATATCTTGTCCCACTGAATTGGGAGTAGTCAAGTAATTAGCATGGTGGATGGAAGACAAAAACCTGATAAAATGAGTTCCACTGAACCCTCCACCAGCAGAAAGGCTTCTGCTTTCAGACACATGAGGAGGGGGGATGGGGCACACAACCAAGAGGCAGGTTCATTTCAGGTGTGTGGCCAATGGATCACTTCATCTATACATCAACATCCTACAATTCCAGACAGTGTGGCTAGTGCTGCATTTCAGGAGCTGTTGTCAGGCCACTTGGGATATTATCCTTGTACATGTCAGCTGGAAGTGTGGTTGCATGAGCGGGCAGTGTCTCATGCCGTCGAGTTGTCTGCGAGAAACATTCCAGGCAGGAAGAATGTTATTGCACATCAACTTGGTCACCTAGGTCAAGTAGTGGAGACAGAATCATCCCTACACCTGCAGAGAACAAAGTTGTTAGAGCTTTGAGAATTTCCCTTTCTCATCTTGTCTTGTTTGCAACCATGCTGAGCAAGAAGCTTCTCATCTTCTCTCCCAGTTCCAGATCCCTGGGCAATGACAGAAAATGCATTCCAATACCCCTGGGACACCCTGGACATATAGGCTATGCATTTCCACCTTTCAAACTTCTCTGCAGGGTGTTGTCACCCCTGGTCTTTGGATGACTGGTGGCTCACTGTTGGCCTCAATCTGTTGTCTTTTTTGACTGAGGCACCAAGAGAGTTGCTCCTTTGGCCCTTTACTTGTAACAGCCTGAACTAACCTGCCTTTTAACATGAAGTCTGGAATAAGAGGCATCATAGTTCACCGAACCATTGTTACTCAAGTAATCACTTCACGCTTTAGATAGGGCATGCAGGCCCAAGGACCCTCACTACTGTGGCCAACTTTTTGGCCAGACCAGAGGTAGGTTACAGTAGTTATGCCTCCAGGGTAATGGTAATTCCCTGGTGGCTCTCAACTCCAGTTAGTTATAGAGACTAACTTTCCTCCAAAGGAATGTCTTTTATAAAATAAATAAATATAAAAAGCCAAGGGCAATGGTCTGTATTCCTATAGGAACCAATATATTTTGAAAGCAGTTTGTACATTTTCAAAGCCTTTTACATTAAGTCTCAACTCAACCATCCCACTCTGTCCCTGTAACCATAGGAAAAGTGAAGACAACTTTTGGTGTGTAAAGGATACTTCACCACTCACCCCGTGCTCCCCTGTTAATTATCTTATCAAGAATTTAGACCAGTTTTCAGCTCACACTGAAAGATACTCTCAAATAAAAGGCTCTGATTTGTGCTCCAATTTGTATTCCTAAATTATTCAAACTTTGTTATTTATGTGTGATTACCACAGAAAATTTTATGTAAATTACTTTACGTACATTTTGTTGTTGAGTACTTGAAGGTTGATGCAAGTGTTTTAAATGGGTAAGAACTGCAAGTTTATGAAAAAGTAGAAATTGGAATGAAAACTTATTCCTGAAACTTATTCCAAAACATGATACAGGTATACTTATTAGCTCATGGAGGCATAGGCTCCACTTATCAAGAATTTATATCTTTTAGGTAGTTTGTACATTTTGAAGTTTTAGCAATTACAATATGAATTTGTGCAAAGATAGGAAAATACAATGCATGTTTTGCATTGATTTTCGTTTGTCTGCCTTATTTTATATCTGTTTATTTTCAGAATTTGTCTTGAGAATTGTGATCATAAGATAATTATATGAATTTATACCTTATTTTCTTATATGTCTCACTAGATGAATATTACTGTAGAATATTTTGTCCAAGTATGTGATTATGTGTTATATGTTTTGTCCATTGTTTTGAGATATATATTTTTTAAATATATATATAATTGTACATATATATTCCAAACAGTATATTATACTTAAATTAAAATTAATATTGCCACCTGATTTTTTTCACCAAATCCTCACTTGTTTAAAGAAAATGACCTGACAAATATATAAATTCTGAATTACAGTACTATTACAGAATTTTCATATGTTTAAAGATAGTATTCTTTTTTACTATATACTATAATCTAAATTAATTCTTTTTTCCTACAGTCTAAACTTAAATTAATATGGCTTCTGTGTACCAGCACTGAATTTTGGGAATTACGTGTAGGGAACAATCAACTTTATTTCTTGAGTGCATCCTTTAAGCTTATTCGAGCACCCAGTTTTCATTTCCATGCATGGCAATTGCTTTAGATAGCTATACATGCTATGGAGGAGTTATGAAGTTCCATTTGACAACGTCTGTGTGAGAGAGAGAGAGAGAGAGAGAGAGAGAGAGAGAGAGAGAGAGAGAGAGAGAGAGAGAGAGAGAGAGAGAGAGAGAGAGAGAGTAATTGCTGTATGGATGGTTAATGACTGAATTGGTTGTTGATAGGTTCTGGGCTGTTTGCTGTTAGAGATCTGTGTTTTGAGTGAGAGTTTTCGGTCAGTCTTAAGTCAGAACTGGTGATGTTAGTAGTGTCAGACAGTTATTTGGAGGCATTGGAAATTGGTTGAGTTTTGTGTTTTGTTTTGTTGTTGTATAGTTGCTGTTGTTAGTGGTTTTTTTTTTGCTTAGAGTTGTTGTGCCTGTGCTGTTGTGTTGTTTGTGCAGTGGTCTTTTGTTGTGTTTTGTTGTTATATGTGATTTTTTGTGTTGTTGTTGGTATTTCTGTGACCTCAACCAGTGGGACAGCACAGGATAGCCCGGAGTATCTGGAGTGTTGGTAAGTATGTGTGTTTTGTGTTGTTTTTGTATAGGTGTAGGTCAATTGTCCTGCGTGTCTTTGTTGTGTAAAGAAGAAAGTGTGACTGAGGGTGGATTTTGGCAGGTGGATCGTTTAGGTTAACCCTCTTACGCCGATTGAACGTATTAAACGTAGAGTCAATATGTCTCCCGTATGCCGATTGGACGTATTATACGTCGACAAAAAAGTTTTTTTTTAAATTCGCGGAAAAATACTTATAGGCCTACCAGCCGAAAACTTTTGAATCATGCGCCTTGGGGGATGCTGGGAGTTCACGGATCAAGGCGTTGTTTTGTTTACAATCGTTACGAAGGCGCGCAAGCGCGAATTTCTTTCTTATCGCACTAAAAAGTATTAGTGACACATCTCAAAAATTATTTCGTCACTTTGTCATATATTTTGCACCGCTTTAAATTATCCGTTACATGAAGTATTATATATGAAAATGTGCGCAATTTCATGTAAAATACAACACAAAAATACTCATAATTGTAGCTTTTATTAGTTTTGAAATATTTTCATATAAATAACGATAAGTGCCAAAATTTCAACCTTCGGTCAACTTTGACTCTACCGAAATGGGCAAAAAACGCAATTGTAAGCTAAAACTCTTATATTCTAGTAATATTAAATCATTTGCCTTCATTTTGAAACAAATTGGACGTCTCTAGCACAATATTTCGATTTATGGTGAATTTATGAAAAAGCATAAGAAGATCCTTTTACCAATACTATTGCTATTATTGAACGTCTGGCATTAAATGTTTAGGCTATGACGGTGCAAAGACGTCTGCATGAGGCAGGAATACCTCATAGAATTCCTGCCAAGAAGGAATTTCTCGGCATCGTGCTGATAGGCTTGTCTTCGTTCAACAGTTTTTAGGGGAGGATATGGAATTTTGGTCTCGAGTCGTATGCAGTGACGAAAGGTCTTTTACTAGCTGAAGTCACGGCAGAATACATAACCGAAGACCGAGTAATATAAGGTGAGTTTCTAAAATCATTGATAACAGTCAGACTATAATAATTATAAGCAAGGGTAATATTATCATCAAAAGATGATAATTTTGTCAATAACCATGTATTTTCCGTAATTGAATTATATTCCCACGAGAAGTGTGAAAATAAAAATTCTTCATTGAAAACCCCCCATTAGTTATACTATGGCCAGCTTTCAGGCATTAAGCAAATACATTATTAATTTTATGAATAATCACGAAGGCAAACTTATAATATATATTAGGGCTTGTGCCTTGTATGATAAGGCGCCCTATGAGGTAATGTTAGACTAGCGATAATCTTACTCTAAGTCGGTTGGTATTGCACTTCCATCTTCAATGGAGTGTCTGGGGGTTTGTAGATCATTTACGAAGTCGGTATTATCTTGTTGGTTATTACGACGATGTGTTAAACTCATGGTGAGGAGGTTCTTGTAGAAAACACGAAATATAAAACTATATGTATTCTTCTGAAGTTTTACATGCTGAAGATCAGATATGATTGTACAAGTCTTCTAATAACGATAGCTTGATCGCTTCTGCCAATGATGATGGCTAATCCTATTCCTCTACATGATAAAGATTAGGTAAAGAGGTACAGGTCTTCTAATGGACTAATGTTTATAAACAATTGAATGACTACAGGTGACGGCATGTTATCTTAGCCTACATACTTATTGTATACGTCATCTTTAGCGTCTCTAGTCTGATCACATTCCTGCAAGCAATCTTTTATATATATGGACTAACATTCCATATTTTTATTATGTAAACACTTACATTAGCTCGGTCAGCTACCAAAACCAACTACTGAATATTACTCAAACTTGACTTGCATTTGACTTATAGGAGTGTGATACAGACACTATGTGAATATATATATATATATATATATATATATATTATATATATATATATATATCTATATATATATATATATATATAAAAAATATATATATATAATAATATATATATAAGTAAATAAAAATTCATGGTATACATGAATTGATTCAAGTAGTAAAATATAAAACAATGATATTGGTAAATAATAGTGATCACGTGATATATAATGATACAG
This sequence comes from Macrobrachium nipponense, assembly GCF_015104395.2. Taxonomy (NCBI): domain Eukaryota; kingdom Metazoa; phylum Arthropoda; class Malacostraca; order Decapoda; family Palaemonidae; genus Macrobrachium; species Macrobrachium nipponense. The sequence goes on from NC_061108.1 coordinate 80,237,798, forward strand.
TTTTTTCACTTCATCTCATTAAGATACATACGCTACAGAAAATACTAATGTACTCTGATAATTGCATAGAATGAAGATTAACATGATAAAAATCATATTTTAACTGATAAAAAATTTCATATATGAATTGATAAAATTATTAATGTTTATGCTGATTGATTCGTTGATTTTTATGCTAAATGTTATATATCTGATTCATTAATCAATATACTAACTCATATATAACTGCAGATATTGGTAAGATAAAAGGTAACAGATTGATTATAGGGCTACCTGATTTGTTTATACATGTATATGGATTCATATAATTATGATTAATATATGTGCACTTTAAATAGATTCCTATTGCGTACACGCAAAGATATATTTCGATTCCGTTATTTATGATCATTTATATATAGATTCCTAGTGCGTACACGCAAAAAATATATTTAGATTCTGTTATTTATGATCATTTATATATATAGGATACATGACCGAGGTTATACTACTTCACATTTAACTAGCTTTCGAACCACTTTTCGTCCATTACACAGTTCCAGACAACCACCTATGGCCCAATGAAACGGCCGATTTCACAGGGTTAAAACAAGGGGAAAATTTGCCTGGGCGGGTCCAACATTCTATATTGCGCTCATACTTATTCTCTGCATCCTAAGCTACACGATTACGTTCGCGATGAATAGATCATCCCAGCACGAGTCCTTCGCCAGCAAAGTAGAGTTGAATATCCTTCGGGTCGTAATTGTCGGAAGTATGTCCCTTTCGTAGTCGATTCCGACAGCCGCCGGAGCATTCCGCATTAAAACGAGATTAACGACGAGATACGGTGTTGGTCGAAGAAGTCCATGAAATTCCTTTCACATTGTAGGCGGTTGTTACTTGACTGTAGTCGTCCGCTGCGACGAACGATTTTTTGAAGTTGCGATGTGAAACTCTCGTACTGCAGGATACTGTAACCAGGTTCCATTAATCAGCCTGCAAGTTAAATTATACTTGTCACAAGGGCAAAGTAAATTCAGACAACATCCAAATACGGGAGGGGAGAGAGCCATTTAGACCAGACTTAACCCACATGAATTCGCTGATATTTTGGAATTCAAAAGAGTCCGCTGTACAAACTTTTTATCCATGGCATTAACAGAGTGAACCTATCCAGGTCTAATGATGACTGCAAAAATATCCATAATCATAAAAAATAAATAGATATCATTACGAATCTCAAAGAAAATTCGATATTACTGGTAGTAAGTTACTAGACAAAGAAGTGGAAAACGGAGCTAATTGTAAGATTGCCAGGCAACATAAGAGTCAAAGAGAAGATTAATCATGATTCTATGTGCCCTAACAAAAGTTTCATATTCAATTTTCTCGTGCGCATCCTCTGAGGTTAACTTTTAAAACATTATTAATAGGTAGGAGATGCAACGAAAAACCCACTATGTAACTAATTTCTATATAAACTTTGGGTTTTTCAAGAAAATGTAACATTTTCCCATGAATGTGATTTACCTGGATTGTAATAAGCTAATGTTGCAAGTAAATAATCCATATCCATATCGTGATACTTCCAAATGTCTATGAGGTTCAGAAAAAATTAATTCATTTTGATGTTATAGAAATTCTATTTCCTTATTTTGTTTATTAATTTTAAAATGATTGCAAGTTGCATTGCGCATACCGATAGACACTTGTACCTAACGTCTGCCTTGCCCATGAGAAGTTCGGGCTAAGTATTCCTTTCTCCAGTCAATCTGCTTTTGCAAGCAGAGACGACACACAGATGAAGCCTGTGTAAGCAGATTATTGAGGTTAAAAGGAACAAATGCTGATACGGCAATGATGACGTCGTCACTTGGCAGGAGATTGCTCTCAGCCAGCTAAGAGTTACGTTACTTGCTGTAATAAATACGACTTTAGGATAAATTTTTTGTTTTTTAATACTCGACCCACATGAGAAGAATGTCTGAAAAAAAAAACAGTACCAAAATTGAACAATATATTAGTTTCATGTTGGAAAACTGCATGATTATGTTAAATTAAATATTCCTTATTGAAACTAATGAAAAAAGGTTTCCATACAAATTCTATATATATTATTAGCCCTGTATAAGATTCATATAGGATTATTCCATAGATAAGATTTTCACTTCCAGACTTCCTGACTTTAAAATCTCTTTATTTTATTTTATTTATTTATTTATTTATTATTATTATTATTATTATTATTATTATTATAATTATTATTATTATTTTTTTTTTCATTGACTACGAATATAAATTACCGGGACAGACAATATGTCAGTAGGTTTTGGATATGTATTTGAACTTTTAGCTTATATGTCATTGCTAAATATATACGCATATATATTTGGATATTTAATTAATCTATGGTTACGTTTTTGCTTATTGATTTTATCGTGATTCCTTTTTTATTATAATTTGTAACCCTTCCGACTTCTTACGGAGTATTATATTGACTCCACTTGTATCCATATTTATTTTATATTTATTTATTTATTTATATATTTTTTTTAATATATTTCATAAATTAATGGTTGGCTTGAATATGTGGAAAAGCAGTGTTCTAGGCGGCGTACCGTATAAGGCTACTTGCGGCATCAATTCTATAGATACAAGATATAAAGATAAAGGTATTTAAACCGCGAGAACCGCTATAATCCAGTTCGGATCCAATATCACGAGTTGTAACTCGTAAGACATTGATACATCTATTTTAATTATCCGGTATTCTACCAAACCGATTGACTCGGGTGATAAAATATATTATTGGTTTTCTTAATGGAAAGGAATTCACACAACGTGTTAAGGAGATTATTATTGATTTACACCACCCGAGTCACAGATTATTATGTGTTGAATTCCATATTTACTGATTTAGGCACTCATAAATATTCCCAAACGGCACTCAATTGCGGTGTTTGTTTTTTAGTGGCTATTAATTCTATATAACGTGTCAAGGAAACTATGACACTAAGAAGTGTTTATTCCTCTCTGTCAGACTCGTAATTCCGTTAATAATTCTACGTATATTCTTTCAAGGATTGATTTGGCACAGGATAGGCTCCTAAACTGACAGGTGTCTTAGTGTATCCCTTGTTTTCATGACACGTGTTACAATTAGTTATGTGCTTTTTATATCTGTAAGCATTGTAGGCCAGTAAAATAGTGATTTGGCTTTCTGTGACATAATAAGGAACCCTGGATGACGGAATGCAACCAGTTTATGACGATTGGTATGAGAGAGATTATTACTACTACCTGGTCGTTAGTCCTCTGCTTTGTTCTTCGGGTTTTCCTCGTCACAGACCTACATAGAACATTACATTTGATTACATTATTCTGATACACATACTATAAATATACTTTGCTTTAGGGTTTCTGCTCGAAGTGTTTATTGTTTTTGCCTAGCCACTGACCCTGTTTCCGTTCGAAGTGTTTATTGTTTGGTGTTTATTGTTTTGCTTATCGCTGTTGACACTTGCTTTGTTCAGTTTGTAACAGTTCTGCGCTCCGACCCAGATATTCAATGCTCGCAATCTCTTGGGTTAAGGAATTTTCTTGTTTAGATACGGTTTTAACAATAGGCACGGATGTTTCTATATCTTTTAGTCCAATTAATGGTTCTTTGCTGTATGGTGCGGGATTGCGGGATAATGCGTCAGCTATGATATTTGCTTTCCCAGGTAGATATCTTATCTTGGCTCCAATAACCTGAATGATCATTTGTCACCGAGTTCCTTTTGGACTGTGATTAAAGCCTTTGAAAAACTCGGTAAAGGACTCATGTTCAGTAAGGACTTTATCAGGATAGCCATAGATTATGAACTTAAAATGTACTAGTGTTAAAGATACCTAGCCCTTCCTTGCCTATTACTGCATATTTACTTTCAGAGGGCTTTAGTTTACGTGAATAAAAAGCTATAGGGAAGAACTGTTTATCATATTACTGAAGTAATACCCTCTTACCCCTTGGTCTGAGGCGTCTGTTGCAATAAAAAAAATTCTTTATTTAAATCAGGGATTTTTAAGTTAGGTGAGCTGCATTTTCCGCTTTTAAGATATCAAACGCCTGTTGATGCTTTTCAGACCATAATAAATCTACGCTCTTCTTCGTAAGATCTGTTAAAGGAGCTGTCATGATTGAAGAGTTACATATTTACATACGATTGTAATACCCACTACAGCGCAAAAGTGCTGTATCCCCCTTTTACGTTAATAAGTACCGGAAAGTTATGAATAGCCGACAACCTTACCATGGACTACTTTTAAGACCTTGACCAGACACATAAAACCTAGATAAACATGTTCGGTTTTAAAAAACTCACATTTAGATATTTTACTCTGAGATTATTTGTCTTTGTCTCTGTAGCACTAGCTCTACTTTATGTGAATGTACTTCTAAGGTATTAGAAAAGATTACAAGATCATCCATATAGGCATGTAGGTTATCCCCTAAAAGTCTCCAAACACTATATTGTAATTGGGGCGCAACGTAAGCCGGAGGCATACGTAAAAAATTGATAATGTCCCCTGAGTGTGCTGAAAACGGAGTATGAGGTACAATTCACTTAGGTAATTGGTATCTGGTAAAAGCTTTTAAGTAAGTCCAAGCTGGTGAAAAAATTTATTCTAACCTAACAGAGATAAGATGTCGTCGCTACATGGCACTGGAAACTATCGGGAGTCGTTTCCTTGTTTAAGCGACAGAAATCTACGCAGATACGCCAAGTCCGATCTTTTATGGCATGACTTTTGAGGGAAAATTATATGGGCTATTTGATTTCCTAATGGCTCCTATTACTAACATATTTCAACTTCGTCATTTATCTCTATTTTGAAATTGCAGTGAGAGTCTATACGAAGGTACGTATATAGCTTTATGTTTGTCCTTAGACCGTATTTTGTGTTAAATTACATCCGTTTTTCCCCAGAGATCACTCGCTAGTGGAGAAACTTCCTGGTATTCAGGTAAAAGATAAAAAAAAATTTCTGCTGAATCACCTCTGCTTGAATGACTTTACTGATATTACTTTAGATAGATTATCAGAGAGATTCATCCACGATGGCTGGTTGGGGGCGGGATTAAAAGTTAGCAACAATAAAAGAAATGCGATATTTATATGTATAGGTTTTTGTGGATTACTATATTAACTTGTTCGCGGAAATCGTTATATTTCAGAGTGTCGGGAAGGATTAAAATTTCATTTCCCAGCAAAGTCTTTTTACACGCACTAAGACATTCGAGGGTGCATGCTTCTCGAGATTTTGCGTGCAAAGTGCGACTGCGGTTGTGGGAGAATTCTGTTGGGTCATTTGAACAATTGATTTACAATTATGAGACAAATGTATAGTTCCTTTATATAAGTTATTATTGATTAACTGTCTCATTTTTGTTCAAACGGATTTTAATATGTTTGAAGGGTTTATAGGATTTCCCTTTGATAAACACGCTATTTTGCAGGATGTAAGTTAATATTTTGTATACCCCTAGATGAATCTTACAATTACACTAGATACAGATCAATGTTTTTTATAACTATAGAGGTATCTGTAAACGCTCGCTTATCCGGACTTCTCATTAGGGAAGTTCGAACAACAGACAGTGAGTCCGTAAATACAGGAATATATGTGTACTAAAGGAATAAACAAGATATTCTAATTTTTACGGCGCGTACAGTCGGGCTTTATCCACCACTACTTATAATAACTTACGTATTAAAAAAAAAACGAAAAACCTGCTCTGATTACTTTATACGGTCGTGTGTTTGATAGGAAAAATCCTTTTTAATTCAAAAAGATATCGGTATGTATGAACCAACATCGCTTTTCCCCACTCTGCTAGAGTCGCTTATTGTATGGAATTTGCTATGCTTTGAACACTTCGGCAGTTTTTGACTGACCTTGACCGCTTGACTAGGTGACACAGTCACCGAGTTTGCTTGTTTGATTCTGAACGGGCTACTGTTTCTATTTTTTTTTTTTAATAATTAAGATCCTTCTCTTTATTACCATCGGCAAACGTATTGTGTGTTTTTAGCATTATGTTGCTGGTTACGTATAAAGCAATGAATGACGAACTATTAGGAACTGAGCGATTACTAATAAGACAAGTTATCACTACTGCATTCAATATTAACTGTTTGTACTTCATTCTTTGCTAAAATTTGAAATAGTGAGGGATCCTGGTCAGCGCATTTAGCCTGATGAAAGTTTTTTACAGACATGTTATTCCTTGCAATCCAGCCATATTTTTAAAGTTAAGTTGAGTCATTGAGGTTCGATATTTTATATAACTCAAAAAACTCAAGGCTAAAACTGCGATCGGGACTTGCAAAGGAGCATTTATTGTCATGACCCGAAATAGTGTTACCTCTAATTTATATAGATTTGTACGGGTGTTCCACTTGTTTTTTGTGTGTTTTCTAATCACTACGGTGCTTAACGACCCTATCCATGCATCTGTATAAATACAGACGTCCACTGCGTAAACGCATATTCACTGTTTAATATGATTTGTTACGTAAGGGATTAATAATCACCCAAAATGATAAAATTAACATAGTATATGATTATGATATTTCAGTAGAACTTCTGGAAACAGACACTCAAAGATAAAAACTCACAGTAGCAATATCTCAATGATGTAGATAATTTCTGTAAAAAAAATAAGATTAAGAATGTCTCGTAACTTCATCCACAGGAATAACGAAATTCGACCTGCAAAGGAAACACTCAAGTTACTCCCAAATGAATAAAATTGTACTTAGCTTGCTTTTGTGGGAAGTCACGGTGTTCCGATAACGACACACGGCCTTGGTCCTCCTTCTCTATTTAGCGATGACCTGGTTTGGCTTCAGTTTCCCCCGTGCGCGTTGTTTCGATGATTCGAGCCCTTGAAAATCTGATGCTGCATACGCGTTCGGTTTGTTTCTTGCAGTGCCGGAAACGCTCACTAACGATGTTTTCTTGAATGATTCTAATGAGAGACGAAGTTTCCGTTGCCGTAGACACGTCGGTTTTGTTTCTTGAAGTTATTCACTAACGATGATACTAAGTTGCTTGAAGAATCTCTTGCTTTCGTCGTCGTTAAAGAGTTCTTGTTGTTTTCTGAAGTCGCTCACTAACGATGATACTATGTTGCTTGAAGAATCTGCTGCTTCCGTCGTCGTTGACTTCTTATGATACATGATTTATTATTCTGGTTTTTCTTTGTAGGACGTTGTAGAGTTCTTCTGGTACGCTGGCCACCAATATTAGGGCTTGTGCCTTGTATGATAAGGCGCCCTATGAGGTAATGTTAGACTAGCGATAATCTTACGCTAAGTCGGTTGGCATTGCACTTCCATCTTCAATGGAGTGTCTGGGGGTTTGTAGATCATTTACGAAGTCGGTATTATCTTGTTGGTTATTACGACGATGTGTTAAACTCATGGTGAGGAGGTTCTTGTAGAAAACACGAAATATAAAACTATATGTATTCTTCTGAAGTTTTACATGCTGAAGATCAGATATGATTGTACAAGTCTTCTAATAACGATAGCTTGATCGCTTCTGCCAATGATGATGGCTAATCCTATTCCTCTACATGATAAAGCTTAGGTAAAGAGGTACAGGTCTTCTAATGACGATAGCTAACTCTGTTCTCCTCGTCTACCATCTCTGTTACAAGTTATGAAGGAACAGACAGTAGTTCGAACATATGAACATACATACAAATGACATAGTTTCATACGAACACAAAATGAGACACGCTACAGATCACGTAGGCCGTTTGAATTATAGGTCGGGGTAGTTGTCTCAAGCAGGGAGCTTGGACTAATGTTTATAAACAATTGAATGACTACAGGTGACGGCATGTTATCTTAGCCTACATACTTATTGTATACGTCATCTTTAGCGTCTCTAGTCTGATCACATTCCTGCAAGCAATCTTTTATATATATGGACTAACATTCCATATTTTTATTATGTAAACACTTACATATAGAGTACAGCCTGTTTACTTTATTAAAGAATATCATATCATAACGGACTGTTGCAGATCAAAGTTAATGCTATTATAAGTATTAATCCTTGCAGATGAATAAACATTCTTAACTTATTGCAAGGGTTGTTACTTAGCATTTTATTTCCCCAAACGATATAGAATTATTTTCCCTTTTATGAAAAGCAAAGAGTAAATTGTTAAAAATTAGATTTTTCCCTTCAGATACTACAGAAGAAATTTACGAGGTGACCAGTAATGGGCACGTCACAGTAAACGTGTGGGGCTGGTTCTTCTTACATTTATGGATATCACCAGGATTGAGTGGAGGTTCACTGGTGAAAAATGCATTGAAATTCTTCAGGATTTCTAATTTCTTTCACTTCAACAGCGGAATTATTCCTCCCCACCTGCTCCTGTCATTTTCATTCACGACCGCTGCCCCATCCATACGGCCAGAATAGTCCAGGAATGGTTTCAAGGTCGAGAGGATCTGCAGTTGCTTGGCTGGCCAAGTAAGGATACAGACATAACCTCACTAAGAATATTTAGGCTAATTTGGTAAAATGTTGGGAGCCTGAGAGGGAGAGGAGACCAGATCAACTTATGAACCTCTGGAAACACAATGGAAACTCTTCCACAACCTACCACAGATCGTCAGAAACCACGAATCTTCTATGCCTAACAGATTGCAAGAGGTGATCTAGAAGGAAGGTGGCTGGTGGACTTGCTCACTAATATTAAAATAAATGTAAAAATTGAGTGTGTATATTTGGATTACCCCATGGCTTCCGCTGAACTTCCATGTAGTATGATGTAAAAAAAAAAAAAAAAAAAAAAAAAAATCGTAAATAGGACCTATGCATATCGTTTAGCTCCAGGTCATGATTATTAAAATTATTTATTCGAAATGTGAATTTGATATTTTAAAGGAGTTCAAAATCTAAAGGGAATTTCGCTATCCTGATTTTTTCTTAAAAAATTATCTAAAAAGAGAACCCTATGACAATATGATCAAACTACATTTCTCCAAATAGCTCTTTCCACAATGAAAAGGTAAATGACTGAAGGGGCGGTTTAACAATAGAGACGTCTGTCTTATCCTCACACGAATGATGATAAGAGCGAAAGGAATTTCTGTCCGTATGACAATAAAACATGTATCACAATTAATATATTAGAAAACAGAAGCCAAGTAGATATGTTTATCCATATCATGTAATAATTATTGTAATGAACGGCGTGTAGGGAATAATCTCTACAGTATATTCAAGAGGGAATACAAACCCAACCATGAATCATGAAACCTCTGAATATCAACAATTATTTATCATTGGCAAAACGAATTAAGTTTACCATATGGGAATGGTTAAAAAGTTTGCACCCCAAGTTTGGGAGTCCTTCTTCACTTTCCATTACACGTTGTGGAATTTTCTCTGTCCCTAGTAGTTTCATTTTGATTCCTCAGTAACGTCTAGTCTCTCTCTCTCTCTCTCTCTCTCTCTCTCTCTCTCTCTCTCTCTCTCTCTCTCTCTCTCTCTCTCTCTCTCTCTTTTATTCTAATGTATTTACAAGAGAGAGTGAGTTTAACCCAATCCTTCTTCTTGTAAATGTTGTTGTATTTAGAAAATCTACAGTACTATAATAATATTAGGATAAACACTAAAAACACGCAGGCATTAAAGAAAAACAAGAAAATATTTCAAGTGGAGCTTTTCTGTAGCCATACACTCTATCCGCGAGCATATCTAGTATTTCGTCCACTCATCGGGGTCGCAACAGGCCCACCATACCTCTAGTCCCCCACCCATTTCAGTTGTAGCAAAGCCAGGCTGAGGACATCGGTACAGCAAAAGCAAGAAGCTTGTCAGTTTGAATTACATTTTAGAATTCCAAAACCTGTGAGACAGTTTAACAACAAGAACTCTATCCCCGACACCACTCGCCCCGCCCCCCGCCAAAAAAAATATATATGGCATATATTAGTTTAGTTAAGATTAAAGGGTATTAATGACATATCAAAACTGAATACTTGGCGCAGTGGTATTTTTAGATGACATGTCACTTTAAAGTAGCTAATATGGGGGGGAGAGAGAGAGAGAGAGAGAGAGAGAGAGAGAGAGAGAGAGAGAGAGAGAGAGAGAGAGAGGAGCTAAGGTGTCGGACACTTAAAACACGTTCACAGAGTTTTTGGGTATGTTCAATGAAGTGCTGCTGCGTTTCTCTTTATAGCTTCCTATTATATTATTGGAGTAGGAAAACGCCATGCAACCGATACTATAACTTGGCTTACGTGATAAGGTTAAAATATCCTGTTATGATGTTCGTGATTCTCTCCAATACCAATATAACTCTAAAATTTTGATCAATTTTAAGTATTGCGTAATGAATATGACCGATATATAATAACAGACACGGTGGTAAGATAACGCCTTAGACGAAAGTTAAACAATGGAAATCGTTTAATAAACAAACTTATATTAAAAGTGAGACAGTAATCTTAGTTACAACGATATACCCTGCTCAGATTTCTTTTTTTTTTTACTCCGTGTGTGTGTGTGTTTCTCCAACCATACCTAATGACTCCTCCCACTGAAAGAATTCCAGAGCTTATTGGTGGAACTCTTGCTAAGAGAGGAAGAGTCCTCCCCCCATCCCCCGCAGTAAACACTGTTACCATATAATTTTTCGAAGTCCCTCAAGAAGGTGTACCAGGGAAACCTGTGTCCAACTGTACATCGCATTCTCCTAATATTTACTCCTTTTCATATTAGGCGTTTTATAGAGTTTCATATATGAAAATGTGCGCAAATTTATGAAGAATACAAACAAAAATATTTGAAGGTTATAGCTTTTCTCATTTTTGCAATATTTGCATATAAAAAAATATATATATTTTGACATTCGGTCAAATTTAACTCGTCCGAAATGGATGAAAACTGCCATTCTAAGCTCAAAATCTTACAGTATCGTAATATTCAATCATTTTTCTTCATTTTGAAACAAATTGGAAGTCTCTAGAACAATAATTAGATTTATGGTGAATTTTTGAAAACATTTTTTATGTCCGCACATTACGAATTCACGCATCATTTTGTGATAATATTTGTTCTGTGTTGCTTTGATTGTTTTACAATGTGTATATATCAAAATG
>NC_061108.1:80249459-80286915 GCF_015104395.2 Macrobrachium nipponense
ATTTAAATTTATGGTGAATTTTAAAAAAAAAACTTTCCTTCCCTCCGCGCGCGGATTCTCCGCCACAAATCTCCGAAATGCGTAAGTCCCATTCTCGGAATATTTGCTCCATTTCATATTAGGCATTTCATAGAGTTTTATATATGAAAATGTGCGCAATTTCATGTAGAATAAAACGAAAAATATTTGAAAGTTGTAGCTTTTCTTATTTCCGAAATAATTTCATATAAAAAAATATATATATAAAAAATTCGACATTCGGTCAACTTTAGCTCGTCAGATATGGTCGAAAAACTGCATTTGTAAGCTAATATTCTTACAGTATAGTAATATTCAATCATTTGTCTTCATTCTGAAACATATTGGAAGTCTCTAGGACAATATTTAGATTTATGGTGAATTTTTGAAAAAAAATATGTGTTTACGTAAGAGCGTTACGAATTCATGCATTATTTTGTGATAATATTTTCTCTGTGTTGCTTTTATCGTTTTACAATGTGTTATATATCAAAATGATCGCAATTTAGTGCACATTACAACGAAAAAAAAAGTAACTTGTTACCTTCAACCGTTTTGCGCACAGCGCGATTTGAATACAATTATATATGAAATTTCGTTTTTGCGCTATCATATATCGTATTATTTATATATGATAATGATAATTTTTTTCATTTCTGATGGTTGCATACTAAACTTCAAGCAATGACAAAAAAAGGAGCCAAAAATGAACTCTTAATCTTGAAAACTAAGCGCGCTGTGATTTTTTGAAAAAAATATTTTTTCCGCTTACGCGCTCACTCTCAAACCCCTCCGGCATACGGGAGTCATTTTTTTATTTACCGCTCCGGCGTTTAAGGGTTAAGATGATACAAATATGTACTGGCCCCTATAGCCAAATCATATTTACTGAAATTTTACAACAGCATTTGGCTGAAGCGTGTTTTCTCTGACAAGTGGAAACATGCTATTATTATTCCCATAAATAAACCAAGAAAAGATGCAAAAATCCATCTAATTACAGACCAATAAGCTGTTTATGTAAAATTTTGGAAAAAATGGTCAATGCACGATTAACATAGGTTATCATCAAGGAATCCAAACTAACTCCAACACAATCAGGTTCAATAGCTGGCCAGTCAACCTTAGATCCCCTAACATATCTAGAGGACCATATCAGGAAGGGCTTTGATCAGAAAAAATTGACGGTAGCTGTCTTTTTAGATACAGAGAAAGCATATGACACAACTTGGAGATTTAACATCATGCAAAAACTTCACTCAGTAGGGTTGCGGGGTCACCTGCCAATTTTTATTAAAAACTTCTTACAGACAGAACTTTCGACAAGAGTAGAAAATTTGTATTCAGAATACTTTAATTTAGAAGAAGGAATTCCCCAGGGCAGTGTCTTGAGTTGTACTTTGTTTGCCTTGGCAGTTACAGGCAATCCCGGCCTTATGATGGGGTTCTGTTCTTGAGACTCGTCGTAAGCCGAAAATCGCTGTAAGCCAGAAAATCGTCAAAAATCCCAAGAAAACCTTACTTTTAATGCTTTGGGTGTATTAAAAACTGTGTATACAGCATTTCTATTGCATTTTTCATCTAAAAACCTTCAAATATTGATTATTGTGCATTTTTGGAGTCATATTTCTTAAGTCAGGGCGGTGTCGTAAGCGTTGTAATCCTGGAAATAATTTATGATGAATATAATTGAAAAGCGTTGTAACCTTGGAACGTTGTAAGCCGAATCCTCCCCGGCTTACGCCGGGGACTGTCTGATGACATCACTGCACAATTGCCAAATGGGGTTAAAAATACCTTATATATTGATGATTTTGCCATATACTACATGAGTAGCTCCCAAGACATGGCCAATGAGTCATCAATTCTGCCATCACAAATATAAGTAAATGGGCAAATTCAGTTGGATTTCATTTTTCAACCAATAAAACAAAAGCCATTGTTTTCTATAAAGACCAAAGGTGGCTAAAAGACCAAGAAATCAAACTCCATCTATATACATAACACTGAAATTGAGGTCTGTGCAAATATTAAGTACTTAGGAATAATGTTTGATCAACATTTAAACTGGAAAGCACACATCAAGTATATTAAAGCCAATGGCATAAAAGCCCTTACCCTATTAAAGAAACTATCTCACTCTACATGGGGAGCAGGACGTGACACCACGCTAATGTTATATAGGACATCAGTTTTATCTATAATAGACTACTGCTGTCCTATATATTCTTCAGCATCTGAAGCAACATTAAAAACTCTTGATGCATCGCATCACGAGGGAATACGCTTATGTACTGGTGCATTCAGATCATCCCCAACTAATTCCCTTTTAGCAGAGGCAGGCACACTACCTTTGAGATATCACCACAACTTGATAACACTACATAGGGGTCTTTCCCTACAAGCAGGATCATATCCTGAGGCTACCTGCTTCCTGAATTGTAATCTTAAGATTGAACATCATGGTGCTAGCTTCCTCCCAAAAAAAGCCAAATACTTGATGAACTCATATAACACCAATTTTCCCTCCAACAATAAAAGACCCACCACCTTGGACTCTGAAACGAATAAAAATATATACCACTTCGTCTTACCTTCTTAAACGAAATGTGACTAATACGTACAGAGATGTACTGACAACATGCCCTAGAGCACATCCGAAGAAAGGGAAACCAATTCATGATATATACAGATGGCTCAAAAAACAATACTGGAGTAGGAGCTTCAGCTTTCTTGAATGATAAATTAATGAAAGTAGGCCTTCCTTTAATATCTTCTGTGTTTACTGCAGAACTCTCGGCCATATGAGCAGCACTTGACATAATATCTGAAAGGCAAGCAATCTCTTCAATAATTTTCAGTGACTCACGTAGTGTTATTGATGGTATAAACAAGTGCAAATCTCCAAATCAACTTGTCAAAGAAATCCAAATGAAAATCCACCTTCTCCAATCTGGATTGTCAATAAAAATCTGTTGGATTCCAGCGCATGTAGGAATTGTAGGGAATGAAAACGCAGATTCTGCAGCTAAACTAGCATGCACTATTACCCCAACAATTTTATATGCCCCTGTATCAGACTGGATAGCATCTGTCAAATCTCTAATACATATCAAGATTGGCAAACAGACTGGTCTTCTGTACCAATATCAAACAAGATTGGCAAACAGACTGGTCTTTGGTACCAATAGCAAACAAGCTGAAAAGCATAAAATCTGAGGTATACCCAAGGGTTTCATCATCTCAAAAAACAAGATCCAAAGAAGTAATGTTAGCAAGACTCAACATAGGTCATGCTGGATTTTCTCATGGTCATCTAATGACAACCCTACATTCTGACCCAATGAAATGTAATAGATGCCAAGTTCACATGACTGTCCAGCACTTACGCGTTGAATGCCCAAATTTGATTCAGCAGAGGCGCATTTATTTTCAGGATCCAACAATGTCAGGAATTCTTGCTGAAGGCAGGGATTTCTCACTCAACAAAATTATCATATTCCTAAGTAAAGTCAGTTTTTTAAATAAAGTCTGTTTTTTTTATCTTAGGTTAATTCCTGGGAACCAGCCTGAGAAGAGCCTTTTGTAGGCTCAGAAGTCAGGTTAAACTAATCTGTTATCCTATCCTATCCAAAACCTTAAAGAGGTTACGAACTAGGTCGTCGATCTCTGACAGAGAAAAGAGCATTTTTGCAGCCAAAAACATCGATCTCCTATTCGAATCCACTAGGCTCAAGAAGTTCCCCTGGGAGGAGGCAGATACTCCCAAGGAAAGAGCTTCCCCGGTTATGTAGAAACGGTAACGCTTCTTGATGAGCAACAAAGGAGGGAAGGTAAAAGACGCTTTTGCATTGTTCTCTCTTAGCCTACAGCCACTCATCAACAAAACGAAGAGCCTCCAGGAAGATCGAAGGAGGCAAACTAGGAGTGGTAAGAGAGAAACCGCCAGGAAAATATTCTAAAAGAAACGTCATTAAAGCGCAAGCTGTCAGAGGTTGAGTCGAGACCTGTCCTAACTCTTGCTGAAGCTTCCTCCTCTGAAGACACAAAAAGACAGGGTCACTCCTTCCTTCTTCGATGGCGGTGTCTTACCCTTAAAGGACAACTCCTCCTCAAAGTGCTGTCGAAAAGGAGCCAAACCCCAGGTCCTCCTGGGATAGATCTGAATGAACTGATGACAAGGACTTATGTTGTGACATAGAAGCAGGCTTTGGACTTGTTGTCAAAGTCTGTCGAGTCGACTGAGAGGGAGCAGCTCATTTAGTTGGCACCAGCACCTGTTGATCCTCAATTGAGTCGGCTGAGTCACAAGTTGAAGCATAACAGTAGCATGTCAAAACAGCACGACTACAAGACGGGCGGGGACTGGAAACTGTAACCCTAGATCTCTTGACAGGGATAGGGGAGTCATCAACTACTGATGACCTCTTACGAAGGCGAGAAGTCAAGGAACTATGCCAATGATGTGAACCCAGAGAAGACAAACCACTGGAGTCCGATACCTGCACCCTGAAAGAGACACCTTTCCAACGGCGCTCAACACTTCAGGATCGACGGAGGGAGCAACTGCCCATGGGCAAACCCAGCCAGTCTCCCTTGGACCTCCAGTGTATCTTCTCCTCAAGGCGGGGGAAGGGGACAGTGACCTTTGTCTAGGAGAACTGGAGGGGCGGACAGCCACACCCTCAGAAAGAACTTCACTAGCACTAGCACTGGGCACTTTTAACTTCCCTTTTGTCCATGAATGATTTCATGGGGGAACCTAACTCCATCATCGTACTAGCCAAATATTCAAACTTCCTACTGAACCTTGATTCGAGGCTGGCAATGGTATCAGAAAACACAACATGGGAAGCTGGCAAAGGAGTAGGAAGTGAAGGGGTTGGAGGGCTGAGAATGGGAGAGAGATTTCCAGGAACAGGAGAAGAAGCAGAAGTAGGAATTTCCATTAAAACAGGGGAAGGCAGAGGAGCTACACTAACCTTACTATCAGCCCTAAGGGCTGCCTTTCTCTTCCTATATTGCAACACCTTCTCATTATGTGAAATGCAGTTTCCACTTCTCCTCATCCCAATCCTGACATGCAGAACATCTAAGTTCCCTCAAACACTCCTGACCCCTACATTTACTGCATCTAGAGTGAGGATCATAAATTTCTTTAATTAATCTAGTTTTGCAACCATCTGCGCAAAACCTAACTCCAGATGTGCTGACATATTCAAGTAAAAAAGGGGCAGCAAAATAGAGAAAATAAGCTAAGCTAATTCTGAAAATCAAAAACCACAACGAAATAGTACATCACCAATATCCAGGAAAGTAAAAAAATAAACCATCCAAATGACAACGAAGAAGGCCCACAGAGTAACCGATGTTACTTGGGAGCCAGCAGAAATCCAATTGAGAGGTGTGACATCATCATACCTGTCTAGCGAAAGTGGTCGGTATGTGGTTACCTATACTAGAGATGATGGCAGCGCCACCACGAAATTTGAAGTTTGGTTGGCCATGCATAGGAATCCTACAGCTGAATAATTGCTTGGCAAGACTGAATAAAATCGGCGATTTATGGTGCCATACCACACCAAAATCCAGTTATTGGCGCCATTAACTGGATGTCATGTAAGCAGCTTTCTTATTTATTTATTTTATTTATTTACTGTTCCCATTATCAATGTAAAGAAGTTGATTATTGCTATCTTTGTAATGATTGTTGTTCCTTTTTCTCATAGTTGCTTATTGTTTGTTACTTCGTTTGTTGTTAGTTGTTAAGAGTCTCAGGAGGCTTAGGAAGACATAGTGCAGTTTTCTTGCTTTACAATTCACTAATACACTAATCTAAAGAAACATAAAAAAATACAGGTTAAGTATATGCTGACAAATCGAAGTGTGAGCCCTTCTTAATTCTTCTTAAACCACAAATGTGAGGTTCTGGACCCCACACCCCTTCTATTCTTGGCTTGGTTCCTTCAGCCTCTCTGCCTCAAAACTCCTGCTTTCCAATGCTTGCCTGCTTCAACGTAAAAGTCGAACCCTCAATAGGCAGATCATTTGCCTTTGTTGAGCCCTCTAATTCTCTAATTGTCCTTAGTGCTTGAAGACTGATTGACTTAATTCCTTCCCTTGTGGGTGGAACTAATGTCGTCACTCTCTCTCTCTCATTTAAGAAATGATCTAATGAAAATAAGAGTGGTGGCAAATGCCTTTTAACATAGATAAGTGTAAAGTGTTACAAATAAGAACAAACAACCCTCATGCCAGCACCATGCTGCTTGGGAATGACATAAATAGTGTAGAACAAGGAGCAAGAAGGCGCAGAAACTAGTGGGATACATAAAGAGGCAGTTCAAAAACAGAAACAAGGAAACTGTGCTGCAGCTCTACACATCAATAGTTAGAGCCCATCTTGAATATGTAGTACAGTTTTGGTCACCTACACTAAGAAAAGACATAAATAGATTAGGAGTACAAGCCAGAGAAACAAAGTTAACGAGATGCAACACATCCCATTGTGGGAACTTCTTTACATGCGAGATATGTAAGACGTGGAATAAACTGCCACCAGAAGTTGTAAACAGCAACAGTGTGGAAGCGTTTAAAAGAAAGCTAGACAAAATCATTAGGACACTGTGAATGTACAGTAAAACCTGCTCCTACAGATAAGTGAGCACACGATGTCTCCTCGGATGGACTGACAAGTCTTTGAGACATCCTAATCCCTGTAACTCTGTATAACTCACTCTCTCTCTCTTTTATATTTACACTATTTCTAACTAATCTTCTCTTAGCTATCATTACATCACTTGGTCACCTACCAACATTGTCCTCAATGTTTTTATATACTTAGATATAAAAGTAATAATTAAAAAACTGCCAATAAACATGCAATAATAAAAACTTGTTTTTCTTTTTTCTCCAATTGTGGTGGAAAATGTATGAGTTCATTAAAATATTAATTTAAAAAAATCATAGTAAAATGTTAAACATATCAAATTATAAGTATATTAAATCATGAGTATAATAAAGGGATTTTGACAAAGGAAAAATCTATTTCTGGGGGAAGACCTGTGTCACCCAGTGAAATGTTCCTATAGCACTCATTTCTAGGTATAAATAATTGCTAAATATACCAGAGAAAAAAGCCATATGGAATGCTTGAGTTACTACCCCCAGTCTCGCTTCTACCCTCAATTAGGAATGTTGGTATAGCACAGGGGCGAGTGGAAGCCACTACCCACAGATACTTGCCATTAACAGTCTCCTCTCAAAATCCCTCTCTAGAGAGATGCTGTTACAACGACTACTTCCGCTCACTACTACCTCTGCAAGAAACCCTCATTCCTGGAATACGCACCCAGCTAAAGGGTGGGGAAAAAGGAAAAGAGAGGGATGGGTTCACCGGGCGACAGGTCTTTTCCCAGAAATAGATTTTTCCTTTGTCAAAATCCCTTTTCTGGGTTCAACCTGTGTCAGCCGATGAAATAGTAGCAGAGAATTGGCCATACAAGCTTGGTAAACCAAAAAATTTTTTATGAAAGAAAAATAAAAATTTCCTTGAAATTATTGTTTTAATAACCAAGGTAAGAATAGCAAATTACAAATGGTAAAAAGCACCAATTATGACCAAATCCGTACTATCCTGGGAAAAGACAACAGGTAATGAACATAAAAACAAATATAATAATGAACTATGTACATGTACAGGAGTGGGTTGATGAGCAATCCAGTCCGGAACATAAGGCAGAAAGGCAGGGATTACAACTGATGCAGGTAGGTGAGAGTGAGTACCAAAAGGAAAATAATAGCAAAATAATAGAATACAGATATAGAGTTACATAACTTGGCCGTATCAGGGGAGACAATGCTCCCTGCAGCCACTGCCGAATATTTAAGGGCCTCTAGATTTTTCAGATAGTGGCGTTTAAATACTGTTGGGGATTTCCAACCCATATATTTTTTAAGATCCTCGAAGTTCATATTATGAAAATAATTAACTGAGGTAGCCACTGCCCAGATATCAAGGACATGAGGGATTGAATCCGGATTGGCTTGTTTAATAAAATAAAGAATTTGTTGTCTGATTGCCTTAAGGAAATGGTTCCCCCTTTTTCTCGAATAAAGAGAGGACCTGAAGACCTTTTAGAAGTTCTGCCCAGATAAGATTTTAATGTAACAATAGGACATAATGATGGGTCCTGTGGGAGAGGGACAATCTTCCATGGAGACCATCTGTTTTGTGTGTCTTCATTCTTTGCTAAGAATTTCCAATCTGGAGAGAGCAGAACTTCTCCTGACGGGAGGAAATCAATATGATTTGGTTCTCTAGAGAGAGCCGACAGTTCAGATATTCTGGCGCCTGAGGCCAGACTCATTAAAAATAATGTTTTCCTGAGAAGAGTTATACTATATGAGCATGATTATTTATCAGTATCTGAAGCCAGCCTGAGTACTTCATTTAAAAACCAGGAGACCGTGTGAGGACGGTCCACCGGTCTCAGACGAGCACATGCTCGAGGGATAGACGAGAAGTACGAGTCTGTTAAATCAATATTAAAGCCAAACTGAAATATCTTCCTCAAGGCAGATTTAGTTGTAGTAATGGTACTAGCAGCTAAGCCTTTTTCAAACAGGGTTCTAAGAAAAGTAAATTGCCAGATTTGTAGTCATCTTCTGGACATCTGATTCTTTTAGAAAGATGGCTAGCTTCCTTACTGCTGAATCATACTGCCTGAGTGTTGATTCTCTTTTGTCTGACTCCACAAACAGGATGTTTAGTGGGTCAAACTTCATGAAGTCCATAAAGTTAGGGCATTCGGAATTCTTGAGGAAGCTGACACAGTCTGAGTTTGTACTATTTGAGTCAGTTTTGGCTTGGGAATCCGTCTGGGACGGAGTTTCAACTCTAGTAGAAGAGGAAACCAATTGCTCTTCAGCCAGTTGGGTGCTACCAATGCTACCTGTCCTCTGAAAGATCTGAGTTTGTGTAGAACTTTCAGCAAGAGGTTTATTGGCGGAAATAGGTAAATCTTCTGCCAATTATTCCAGTCTATGGACATTGCATCTGTGGCGTGAGCCAGAGGATCCAGATTGGGAGCCACATAACACAGAAATTTGTGATTGGACTCCGTGGCGAACAGGTCTACCTGAAGGCCTGGGATTTGTTGGCAAATCCAATGGAATGATTTTGTGTCCAAGGACCACTCCGACTCCAGCGGAGTTGTTCTGGATAGTGAGTCTGCAATGACATTCCGTACTCCTGCCAGGTGAGTAGCTGACAGGTGCCAATGATGTTTCATTGCCAACAAAAATATTGCAATCATCACATGATTTATTTGGCTCGACTTGGAGCCCCCTCTGTTTATGCAATGAACTATCACTGCGCTGTCCGAGACTAGTCTGATATGAATGTTCCTGGCTGGAGCTAGTCGTTTCAAGGTCAGAAAAATGGCCATTGCCTCTAGTACGTTGATGTGGAACTGGCGGAATGTTTTCGACCACGTCCCTTGAACCTTCTTGTACTGGAAGTAGCCCCCCATCCGCTCAGAGAGGCGTCCGTGTGGACTATCAGAGACGGCGGAGGAAATTGTAGTGGCACCGATTTGGAAAGACTCCGGATTTCCGCTCATGGGCGGAGTGTTTTCTTTAATATTGGCAGAATCAAGGAGATTTTGTCTCTGAACTTGTTGTTGGCTCTTTTCCGCCAAACCCGGTTGATATCCTTCAGTCTGGCTTTCAACAGAACATCTGTTATTGAAGCAAACTGAAGTGAACCTAAAATTCTCTCTTGGGTACGACAAGAAGCCCGTTTGTTCTTGAGGAGTTGTCTCGTAGCTTTCGCTATCTCCCTGCACTTCTTTGGCAGAAGAGATAGTTTGTGTCTGGTTAGGTCCCATTGAATTCCCAACCATTGAAAGCGAGGCCGGAATGAGACGAGACTTTTCCTTGTTTATCTGGAAACCCAGGTATTCTAGGAATTTTATTACTTTGGCTGTTGCCTTGTGACATTCCTCATCGTTGGTTGCCCAAATGAGCCAGTCGTCTAGGTAAGTTACTAACATTACCCCCTGAGCTCTTAGTTCTTGAACTACTGTATCTCCTAGTTTGGTGAATATTCTGGGCGCTATGTTGAGCCCGAATGGCATGACTCTGAACGAGTAAGCTTGTTTTCCTAGTTTGAAGCCTAGGTATGGAGAGAAGTTTCTTGCTATCGGTACATGATAGTAAGAGTCTGTAAGATCGATAGAGGTGGTGACGACCCCACGAGGAAGTAAGCATGTTAGGTAACTCTCCATATAATCCTGGACTAAATTATTCAATATTTAACTCCTCTCCCCTAAGTGGTGGTCGAGCCCATGGAGGTGCTGCAATTATTGTTAATAAAGCTCTGCAGCACTCCAAAATACAATAAAATACAATTCTACAGGCTGTTGCTATTTCAGTCATCTTGGAAAAGAGGATAACAGTCTGCTCCTTATACCTTCCACCAGATCTTGTTTTTAACAGTGAAGATATTCAGTCCTTAATTAACCAACTTCCAGCTCCTTTACTTCTCCTAGGTGATGTTAATGCCCACAACCCCCTTTGTGGAAGTCGGTTTCTAGACAGCAAAGGGAAATTAATTGAAGATGTTATTGATAGGAATGATGTTATCCTATATAATAATGGGTCAATGACTTTCCACAGCATTCATGATCATCATTTCTTTGCACTGGACCTTAGTATCTCTTCAACAAGTATCCACCTTGATGTTAGTTGGTGTGTTAACGAGAATTTAAATGGGAGTGATCATTACCCGATCCATTTGAAATATCCTGTGAATGGTCCATCTGAAGTTTTACCGAAGTGGAAGGTAGAGGAGGCAGATTGGGATAAATTCAGTAAGGGCGTCATACTTGATAGGGAGTTTGAGTCATTTCAGTCTCATCTAGATGCTTATGATTACTTTATTGAATCTACTCTGAAGAGTGCTGAAGGCTCTATTCCCAAAACAAAAGATAAACCTCGTAGACCTGCATTTCCCTGGTGGAATAAGACTTGTGGTATTCTGAGGAAAGTTACTAGGAAGTGCTACAGACGTTACAAAACTAGTGGTTCTCCTCAGTCTAAATTAATCTACAAACGTGCTTTAGCCAAGCAACGGCGCTTTTATAAGAGAGCCAAAAGAGAAAGTTGGCTTTACTATATTAATGGAATAAACTCAAAGACTCCACTGAAAGTGGTGTGGTGCAAAATAAGGGAACTGAGTGGGAAATTTGTTGCATCACCATTACCCTCATTAAAAATAAATGACACTCTGATCACAGAGCCCACTGAAGTTGTCAATGAGCTAGGAGAACACTTTTCTGAAGTTTCCAGCGCCAAGAATTATTCTCGAGAATTTCAAAAAATTAGGAATTCTGAAAGGATTCTGGAATTCGATTCAGGAAAATCTGAACCATATAACTACAGGTTTTCCTTGAGAGAATTACGGGAGGCGCTCTCCTCTAGTGAATCCACAACTCCAGGTGAGGATACAATCATATATGAAATGCTTAAACACCTCCCAGACGATGCCAAAAAATATTTACTGAAGATTATTAACAAAATATGGGAAACTGGAATTTTTACCCAACGACTGGAAAATATCCATAGTTTTTTGTTCCAGTTAAAAGCCTAAATAAGATTCTTCCCTAGCCACCAGCTATAGGCCAATAGCTCTAACCAGCTGTGTGTGTAAGCTGATGGAGAAAATGATAAATACTAGACTAGTTTGGCATTTAGAAACTAAAGGATTAACCCCATTTCTTCCCAAATTTTTTTTTTCTTTGGATTTCAAATTTTTTACACTAAATCTAGTTCATAAGGATCCAAAATCAGTAGAATACATAATTTTTTTCAGCTGCATTCATTGTACAATGAATAATGGAGTGTGACATATATGTCACGCTAGGCAGTAACGAGTACATTTGGGGGAAATATGAAAAATTCTGTTCTATTTTGAAAGGTTTTTTGTTTGCTGTTATATAAGTGACATAACTAAATACAAAAGAAGTCTACTGTTTTCATACATGAACTACCGTAGTCACAACCACCAATTGGAATGGAATTTGAAAATTACAATAAAAAAACAAGCCAAAAGAAATAGTCATTGTATTAAATCTTGCACTTAGAATCAAAACAAAGATTAAATTGCCAGTTCAAAATGCTAACATAAAATAATCAACTTTTCATTGCAACTGATACATCATGTGGCACAGCATTTAAGTCTATTTTGTGTGAAATGCTAAATTGCAAGACAAACACAGACCTACATCACACTTATTACACTGACTGGAAGGAGATTTGCTACACAGATTTCCAGCACATCTACGTCTTTTCTTGTTTGGGGTCTCTATCAGGTAGTGTTCTATTCCATCAAAACGAATGTCATCAAGAACTCTCTTACAACCTGTTTCCCCCATGGGAAGGTTCTCCAGGCCCTTTAGGAGGGATCCCATATCTCTTCAGATAGCTTTCAGCAATCTGTTCTTTGAAATCTAGCTGAGGTAAACATCCACCTGACATTTTATGAAGAATCCAAGCATTTTGCACTGATACATCTAATAACCAGGTAAAAATACACCACCACCACTTCTTACCCCTAATAGATACTCTATAATTATTCACATTCTGGTCTTGACGGTCAGTTCCACCATGTGGTTATTGTATTCTCGAATAACTAATGGGCAGTCAACTTCAATATTTTTTTCTCTTTTTGAGAGTATCTTTTCACCTTACTAAGGGGTTCCCTTCCATGAGCAGTTGATGCAATGGTGACAACCGAATTATCCATCCATCTGCATAATGAAATGTTATTTGCCTTATCTATGATGAAGTCTGATGTTCCCCTTTTTTCTTTTTTCTATCTCAGAAACTGCTTTCAAAAGGGCATTTTTTCAGCCTATTGTCTCTTATTGTTCCCGTTAGTTAGCAGTTATAGTTTTTCTCACTCAGGTGTTGGAGAAGAGGAAAAGAGGTAAAAAGGTTATCAAAGTAATAGCTGTTATGGGAGTTGTATTTTATCATCTGGCAATGACTATATTTTTCAGAACAGTGGCTCCACATTTGCCAAACGCTTTCTCCTCATATGAATTACCTTCATATGTTTTACCTTGGTATAAGTCAAAGCTTACTAAATAGCCTGCATCAGTATTCAGGCACCAAACTTTATAACCCAAAGCGTATTGGTTTGTTTCGAATACACTGCTTGCATCCATGGCGGCCAAAATATTCAACCATTGCCTCGTCATGAGATAGATGCTGCTCTGGTTGAAAATGAGACAAAAAATCGAGTGGAAAGTAGCCTTATCAGGGGACGGAGTTTAGCATATTTATCTGAATCATCAAGATTAGTATTATCTGCTAAATGTATGAACTGCATTATTTTATCAAATCTGTTCCTTCTCATTGCAGCAATACACTGCCTCATTTCTAGTCCACTGGAGAATCTTCCAGTAAAGTCTCCGTGATGGAAACTGGAACAATGCCAGATAAAAGTAATATGCCAAGGAAAACCTTTAGTTCTTTTTCATTTGTTGAGAAGGAAATTTCTCCCTTGTAACGAGCATAAAGAGCTGACTGTTCTATTATCAATCTGAAGACTTCCTCATCAAAAAAACAATTCGAATAATTCCACATGGTGATAAGTTCCGGTATTGACTGTAATTCGCTCCAGGAAAAATTGGTTTTGGTGAAGAAAATGTTGCCTTTCTAGTACTTTGGAGTTTTGAAGCAATAACTAGAGTCATCATAGTTCTCCAAGTCCTCTCCTAAATTTCCAAGCCGAACTCCATTTGGAAGAGCTGCTTCACCTGCAGCATCTAATTGTTTACCAGAGAGATTATCAATTAGACCACCTTGATCTTCATCAGCAGAATCTTCGTCAGTCAGACCATCATCAGCAGGGTCAATAAAAAAACAATCTGCAGCAAAATATCTTCTTTTTCTAACTTGCTAGTATTTCATTGACAGTCAGAGACCTGAAATAAAAAAAATAAATAAAAACGTGTTATCTCTGGATTAAATTTAACAAAGTAACTTATTAATGAGTTAAAATAACTAAAAGTGTAGTAAAGTAAAGTAAAAGAAAGAAAATGAAGCCATAGAATGTTTTAATATCACTAGAAAAATATTACTATCAGTTTACATAACGTAAATAGAAAAAGGCATGTGTGTTATCCATCCTAGCGTAACATATATGTCACAGAAAATATAAAATGCACTGCTGCCAATATTATAAATCTTAGATATTCATAATTAGCACAGACATTTCTCTATAGCCATATTTCAAGTATTTTATCAAAAAACAATACAATATATCTAATGAAAATGGCAAAATAATACTCACTTTTTTTGCCTGAAACTCATTTTCACACCGGAGCAAAAAACAGCATTTCTGCACAGAACGGTGTCACTCCCTGAATGAACTTCTATTCCTGTAAAAACTTGTATGCAAGTAGATACATGTATTAGCTCTCACACACAGGACCTATCATGAAACAAGTTTCAACATGTAAACGTGTGGTGTAAGTTAACTGAACATATGTTCTACGTAACATTATGTCACGCTAGTACAAAATGGGTTAATATCACCATTTCAATTTGGTTTCAGGAAAAATCGCTCCACCCTTGATCCGTTGCTGAGGCTGACAAACCAAATCCAGCAAGGATTCGCCAAACGATGTCAGACCATTGGAGTCTTTTCTGACCTCAAAAAAGCATATGACACTGCCTGGAGAATTGGCATCATGAAAAAACTGCACAATATGGGCATATGTGAAAGAATGATCAGATTTATATATTCCTTTTTAACGGACAGATTTTTTAAGGTAAAAGTGGGAAACTCTTTCTCCCAAACTTTCGTGCAGGAGGGAGTTCCCCAAGGAACCGTTTTAAGTGTTACACTTTTCAGTGTCAATAAATAGTGTGGTTGAAAAAATCTTGCCTCCTGTTAAATGCTCACTTTTTGTTGATGACCTTGCAATATACTGCACAGGATATGATTCATTGTCAGTATGTAAACATCTGCAAAGGTCTATTAATGCAATTACTAAGTGGGCTGATGAGAATGTTTTTAAATTCTCCTCTTCCAAAACAGTTGCAGTAAGATTTACCAGATGCCGGCGTGTGAAAGAAGTTCCCACACTTAGTTTAAAAGGATCTATCATTCCTTATGAAAGTTAAGTAAAATTTCTGGGGATGATTATTGACCACAAATTAACATGGGCCAGTCACATAAATGCCCTAAAGATTAATGTGAAAAAATCTTTGAATATTTTAAAGGTTGTTTCTGGTTTTAGTTGGGGGGCTGATAAAAAATCCCTTTTGAGGCTATACGACTCACTGTGTCGCTCCAAGCTAGACTATGGCTGTCAGATCTATTCCTCAGCTTGTAAAACCAAGCTAAAGGAATTGGATGTTGTACAGAACACGGGGTTGAGAATATGCTCAGGGGCTTTTAGAACTTCTCCTGTTGAAAGCATGTATGTCGACACAGATCATCTTCCCCTTGAAAAGTGCTCCCAAAAATCCCTCCTTTCAAGTTACTTAAGGAAACAGACTTGCAGAATTTCTCTGGTACAAGAGCTTCTAAACCATTCCAAATTCGACTTAATGAGGATGTTAGGGATAACCATCTCAAATCCCAGAAAGTCCTGGGGGTAAAACATCCCGTAAATCCTCCATGGCTTATTCCTGAAGCATTAGTATGCAAGAAAACCTTATAAGAAGAAGGATTGTACTGAAGAAGAGATTAGGGGAAAATTCTTAGATCACGACTTTACCCATGCCAATTATGTGAAGATTTATACAGATGGATCAAAGTCGGATAGTGGTGTTGAGTGTGCTGTTATCCTTGGTGATACAGCATATACAGCGAAATTACCCGACTTTGCATCAATATTTACTGCCGAATTAATAGCTGTAGTCTCTGCCTTAGATTTAGTTCTTCAAAGTAGTGACACTAATTTTGTCATATACTCAGATTCTAAAAGCACTTTAGAAGCTATCAAAAGAATTAATAGCTTTCATCCGTTAATCCAAAAACTTCAGGAGTCGCTTTTTCGTATATATTGTCTGCGTAAGTGAGTCTCTTTCTGTTGGGTTCCTTCTCACGTGGGGATTCACGGAAACGAGACTGCAGACAGGGAAGCAAAAGCTGCTAGCGCTTTGCCAGAAACAACCTTCAGGAAAGTGCCGTCCTATTAGGTCTTACGTATTAAGTAAATGGCAAGAAAGGTGGACTTCTCCTCTTCTTGCCAATAACAGTAAGTATAGAAGTATTAGGAAAAATATACAGCCGTGGCCTTCGTCATTCCAGCTTGACAGACGAGCAGAGGTTATTTTAACGAGGTTGAGGATTGGGCACACTTATTTAACCCATCGGTTTATTTTAGAAGGAAGCAGCCCACCAGTGTGAGCTTACTGTGACGAGATACTAACAGTGGAGGACATTCTGATGGTTTGCCCCAGATATTTTAACCAAAGGGAAGGATATTTCCAGGGTAAATCCCTCTCAGATATCTTGGGAGATGAAGCAGACATTTCTGCTCTCATCTCCTTTTTAAAGTGTCTAGAAATTTTTAATAATATTTAGATAAATTTTTATATATCATATACAGATTTTTAAAGACATTAAACTATTTTTAATATATATTACTCCATTCATTAAAATTCATATTTTTAATTTATTTATTAGCCACATCTAATTTTATAAATCATTTCCTTCACTAATTCATGAATTCATTTACCATAATTCAACTTATTTAACCTTCATTATGGCGCTGAATGGCCTTCTTGACCCCAGTACCTGGGCTTTGGCCATAAATATCATACATCCATCCATCCACGCCTGTGGACCAGCTCACCGTTTCCGATGCTGCCGCCTGTAGTCCTCCTCAGCCCACCGACACCGCTGCCACCTCCCCTGCCTGCCGACGCCGCTACCTGTGGGTTAACTCACCTGCTGACGCCGCTGCTCACCTGTTGTTCCGCTCTGCCCGCGGGACGCCGCTGCTGCGCTGGGGACTTCCTGAGGATCCCCATGGCCCGTCCCACTTCACCACCACACACACTGCAGCTCTCTCTCTCACAGTCTTGGTCGCCCCAGCGTACAGTAGAACCCCCCAGGCTACCGCAAGGGGAGGCATCCTGTTGATCAGCAAAACCGAAGGACTCTACACTCGATGACACCCCACAACAAGTGTCACAAGGACATGGGGTCGCCCCCTGCCTCCAAGATTGTCATCCAATAATTATTCCATAACCATTGTCTTGGGGGGGAGTATTTGTAAGGACTATGCTTTTTCCTTATTTTCATCGAACCCAATCATCAAGTCGCGTTTTTCTTACTTCCGTCTGATAATGCGTTCCGCAGCCTTTCTGCCGATGTATAACACATGCAATTCCATTATTTGTATTTCTTAATATATCTAAATGTATGTCTGTAAGAAAACACAAATTTACTGTCTCAGAGTCATTTCTGTTCGCTGTTCGAGACTGCACTACTTATCCGTCTGCACCTGTCTATGTCAACCCAGTTTGTCTGTAAATAAATCATCAGTATCCCAGCCACCTGTCTTAATCTCTGGTCCTCACACTAGTGTTAATAGTAGTCATTATTATTTTGTTTATCATACTAGTTAGAAATTTGATTATCCAGAAAATACAAGGGATATTGACAGAACTCAAAAATTACCATAATTAATGTATGTTGTTGGATAATATTATTCTGAGTGGTCATTTCTGGGTTCGACCTGTGTTGGCCGGTGAAATGTTCCTATAGCACTCATTTCTAGGTATAAATAATTGCTAAAATATAGCAGAGAAAAAAGCCATATGGAATGCTGGAGTTACTACCCACAGCTCGCTCACCCTCATAGGGTGTCGGTATAGCACAGGGGCGAGTGGAAGCCACTACCACAGATACTTTGCCAATTAGAAGTCTCCTCTCAAAATCCCTCTCTAGAGAGGTGCCGTTACAACGACTACTACTACCTCTGCCAGAAACCATCATTCCTGTAATAGCACTCACCGTGTCTGCACGCGCCATTTTTCGCTGTTCCCAGGAAGTGTTTTTTGCAAAGCATCATGTCTTCTCACGATCAACAAGCTTCTTCATCTAAGTTAAGTATTCCATTTATCGTTTTTGAACACGTTGGGGCACGATGCATCCAATTTTGGCCCTTATTTTAAGTCCTTTTGTCCTTGTGAGCCGGGTATGACGCTCTTTCGGTCCGCTATTTTGGATGCCTGGCTGGCGGCGTGCATGATTATTTCAGTTTTTATCTCAAGGTGTATTTTATCCACCGGTTAGCACTTCACTATATAGGCTACTGTTTTCGTATTCTTTTTCATCATCTTCGCTCCTGACGATTTCTGAGAGCCTTATTTTTACGGTTTTATCCTTACGTTATTAGCCTATTATAGGGTCCGGGTTCCCTTTCGTGCGTACGGTTATATGCCTCATATGTTATGCGCGAGTATTGTGTTTTTGGCATCCTAGGCTACCCTAGCGGTTCGCCAGTTTATTTTCGGAGGTGAAGATTCCTCTTTCTTTCGCGGTACTCATGCATGTATATTTCTAGTTTAGTTTTCGATTATAGTCAATAATGCACATGATTATATGTACTTTTATGATAAAACTTCTCAAATACTTGTATTGCTATTTGATGAGGTTGGAAGTTCTTCGCGATGTCCTACCCTGGCCTATACGACCAGACTTAGGCTAGGTTTTGGAGGGTAGGCCAGGCGATCTTGTATATCCCTCCACCCTTAGTGGCTCCTTTTACTGCCACCCGACCAGGCAGATATGTTTGCTCGGAGGGTGGTCCAGGACTAGAGTGTCTCTCTCTTATCATGTTTGTAGGGCCTAGGCTTATCTTACCTGACTAGATCGGAAGTTTCGATTTTGGAGGGTTGAGTTAGGTTCTAAGCGTCCTCTTCGTGACGTCCTTATAGCTGACCGGATCTGTACCGATTTCGGAGGGTTGGGCTGGAATCTTAGCTGGGTGCGATTTTCTCTCCCCCCCCACCCCTTTTGCAGTACTTCCAGTAATTCCTCATCAAGGTGTATTTTATCCACCGGTTAGCACTTCACTATATAGGCTACTGTTTTCGTATTCTTTTTCATCATCTTCGCTCCTGACGATTTCTGAGAGCCTTATTTTTACGGTTTTATCCTTACGTTATTAGCCTATTATAGGGTCCGTCTCGCTCCTGACGTATACTGAGGCTTTGTTTTTTACGATTTGTCTTAAGTTATTAGCCTGGTTCCCTTTCGTGCGTACGGTTATATGCCTCATATGTTATGCGCGAGTATTGTGTTTTTGGCATCCTAGGCTACCCTAGCGGTTCGCCAGTTTATTTTCGGAGGTGAAGATTCCTCTTTCTTTCGCGGTACTCATGCATGTATATTTCTAGTTTAGTTTTCGATTATAGTCAATAATGCACATGATTATATGTACTTTTATGATAAAGCTTCTCAAATACTTGTATTGCTATTTGATGAGGTTGGAAGTTCTTCGCGATGTCCTACCCTGGCCTATACGACCAGACTTAGGCTAGGTTTTGGAGGGTAGGCCAGGCGATCTTGTATATCCCTCCACCCTTAGTGGCTCCTTTTACTGCCACCCGACCAGGCAGATATGTTTGCTCGGAGGGTGTTCCAGGACTAGAGTGTCTCTCTCTTATCATGTTTGTAGGGCCTAGGCTTATCTTACCTGACTAGATCGGAAGTTTCGATTTTGGAGGGTTGAGTTAGGTTCTAAGCGTCCTCTTCGTGACGTCCTTATAGCTGACCGGATCTGTACCGATTTCGGAGGGTTGGGCTGGAATCTTAGCTGGGTGCGATTTTCTCTCCCCCCCCACCCCTTTTGCAGTACTTCCAGTAATTCCTCATCAATTATTTTATGAATTGTCTTTGTTGAGTGTAGCCTGTGCCGTTGCCCCCTTTAGGGTGTCAGTTGGCCTACCGTCTTCTGCCCCCTTTAGTGGTAGGCTAGTTTACGGCTCCTCGAGAAGTGGTTTTCACTTATCGGTGGCTGTGGCCAGGCGATCACGACTCTTCCACTCTCCTCCAGACACTCCCCACCCCCACCCCCCGTCCTGGACTCGTTCCAGTGCTGCCTTGTTAGCTCGCTGCCCAAGTAATCCTACCGATGAACGACAGCTAGAGAGTAGAGCTCGGTCCTGGGGATTAGTCGGAGGAGATTGGGGGATTAGTGGATTATGTAATCTCTGTTGGTATGTCTCCGGGCCTGTGCGTTTTCTGGTGGTCTACCGTCACACCCGCCAGGAGGCTATATGCCGGATTTTACGTACCGCTGTTCCGCTGCTCTGTTTTCCCTACTTCTCTAATGTTATCGATGCTTCCCCACTCCAGTGGGGGCGGAACTGGGCTTAGAGCTGTGTTTCTAATTGACTTGGAACTGCTACTCTTCTCTGGTATGATCAGACTCAGGCTTTGGTTTTACCTATTTTCCCTGTTCTGCTCGTATCAGGCCAACCCCCGCTGGTTTTAGCTATTGCGATGAGGAGATTACGGATTCCGGAGTAGGCGGAGACATTCAGAGCTTAGTATGAAGAAATTTATTATGTAGCTTCTGTTGGTATGCCTCAGGGCCTGTGTTTATTCCGGCGTAGTGTGGTCTACCATCACTTGTGCCAGAATGTATACACCGGAGTTCTACGTACCGTTGTTCCCGCCGCTCTGTTTCCATCTTCTTTGTTATTGCTGCTGCCCACTCCGGTGGGGGCAGAACTGGGCTCAGAGAATGCGCCTCCAGTTGGTTAGGTTTTGCTACTCTATTCCGGTGCGATCAGACTCAGGCTTAGGTTTTGCCTTGTTTCCCTGTTCTGCTCGTATCAGGCCCTCTCCGCCGATTATAGCTTTGGCGATACCCAAGTATGGATTCCGGAGCAGGCGGAGACATCCAGAGCTTTATTAATAACAAGTAAGTTGAAGATTATACTCGATATTACCTTTAGCTGGTTAAGTAACTAGTTTAGGTGTACTCATACCGCCGGAATTAACTCCGGCAGCATTTCCAGCCGTCCTGTACAAGCCGTATGGGCATGAGGTCTGCCGGTCTCATGCCAGCTGCGCCATCCACTTGGAGGGACGAGCGGTCTGTCACCCGGAAGCCTGCACGGTGTGTTACGACCTGGTTAGGATCGTAACAGATGAGTCGGTAAGTAGCATACTCGCCTCATTGTTACTCTGAATTTTATGTTACACATATCGGGGAGAAAAATCCCCGACACTGGGGAACCTAATTTAGTGATTTCTTACAGGTTGATCTGGGTAGGGGGGTTTGGAAGAAACGTGGGAGCCGTCCAACCCTACGTGCTGTCGGAGGAGATGTGCACCCTCCTCTACCCCAACGCCTAGGTTTCAACAGCAGTACCGGCAGGACTGGCGGCTCCCATCATAGAGCGAATCCGCCAGGAGACCCAAGCCCCCCTGGAGGACCAAGAAGTCTTGTGTGATGTCATACAGAGGAGGTGGCGGCCGTCAGCCTGCACCGGGAGCCTATGGCCACCAAGGAACAGGACGAAGGTAGGGAGGTAAGTGAGGCAGGTAGTCGTGGGGCTAATGTTCTCTCCACTTCCCCTTGGAATAGGTCGGGCTCGGTAATTCCCAAGGTGAAAACCTTGAAGACGAGGTCTCTGCCGAAGGCGTGTAGACCAGCCAAGCCTTCTGCGGCAGACTCCGCCAGGTCGTCATTGGCCCCCAAGCCTTTGACTTCCTCGGCCAAAGCTACTGCCCCACCCAAGGGGTCGAGAGCTAAGTCTTCCAAAGCCAGACTGGTAGAGTCTGGCTTCGACCATGAGCTTTTCGCCACTCTTCTCATGCAGAAGATGAGCAAAGTAGTGGACTCGAGACTTCAATCGATGTCCACTTAACTCGCCTCGGGTCTAGAGACATCGGGACAGTCCATCATGTCTCTGTCCCAGAGATTACAAGCCCAGGAGGAATTGGTGACCGGATTTCTCCACTCTGGAAACACACCACAGTCCTTCGCGGTGCCGGATGCATCCAAGCTTCCACCATTCGAGAGTAGCAACCCATGGCGGTTGGCTCTACATGCCCCGTTTTCAGAGGGCAAGCTTACAATTGAAGGTTGCGTAACCCGACCCATGGAAGACTATGAGTTCTTCCCGCCGGGCCTACAATTCCCCTTCCCGGGCTACGCTAGACAAGCCAAGGGAGCATTGGTCAGGGTATACAAGGTCCCGAAAGAGACAGTTATCTACCCTAGGGATCATTTTCAGTCGGCATGGGTCCGCACCCTTACGGAATGGGAGTGCGTCAACACCAAGTTGACGCCCCACAGAGGTTGCTATACCGTGTTTGTAGCGCCGGATGATGTCCTGACTCCTTGCTCATCAAAGATTGCAGAATTGACACTGCAAGCCGGAATGGAGGACAAACCTATGCCTCAGCTAAAAGAGACGGAGGCTACCTCTTTGCTCTTTCTCGGAGATCTAGAGTGTTGGGCTGGCGCTCCGGCAACGTTCACAGTGGGCAAACTCGACCCGGAGTGTGCCTCCACACAATTCAGTGAACGTTTGCCTAGAATTCCGGACTCCATGATCAAGGCGGAATTTGAAGCAAGATGCAGGCTGAGCAGGTCAATTAACTCAGTCACCACTGCAGAGTTGACGGCTACTGTCTTTGCAGATGAGCCTCTATTTCCGGGTGGTCCGACGCGAAGTCGCTACTACAGGCTTTTCAATCGTACCTGTATGATTTTATAGTGGCTAGACGAGCCTGCAGGAAGCATGTCTTTGCTAATGCCTCCATCAGGCATGAGCCGAACAAGCTCATAAAGGCGTCGATCTGGGGTGCCAACCTCTTTCCTGAGGACATGGTTAACAGCGTCCTCAGCGAGGCAGCTAGAGCTAACCAGAACCTTCGTGTCCGCTGGGGACTTCCCTTCAAAAGGAAGTTCGAGACCCCCGGACCACGATCCAAAGGCAGAAAGAGGCCTAGGAAGTATCAGCCTTTCCAGACCTCTCAGTCTCGGGCAGTAGTACAGGCAGTTCCTGTCTCCCAGATCAGCAAGCCTTCATCATCTAAGGCACAGCCACAACAGCAGTTTGTTCTGCTGCAGAGTCAACCGACTCAACAGCCCTCGAGTTCGGCTGCCCTGGTAACTTCCCCAGCTTTCAACGCCTCCTTTGAAACACAAGGGGCGTTTCGAGGCTTTAATAGACACGCAAGGGGTAGCAGAGCCAGAGGTGCTTTCCGGCAGAGAGCTGGCTCTAGAGGCAGAGGCTTCATAGGAGGCAGAGGAATTAAGACCTCAACCAGTCAATGAGTCTCTGCAGGTGGGCGGGAGACTATACCTCTCCTGGGACCATTGGACCTTCAGTACGTGGGCCCACAGTATTGTATCGAAAGGTCTGGGGTGGAAATGGAAGAAAGGGACTCCTCCACCAGCCAGTTTTCATCAGATTCCAATGACAGACCTAGACTATGCCAAAGACCTTCTTCAAAAGAAGGCAATAAAGAAAGTCAGTCACCTGAAATTTCAAGGACGTTTGTTCAGTGTACCGAAGAAGGACTCGGACAAACGAAGAGTGATTCTGGGCTTGTCCCATCTCAACTCATACATTCAATGCGACAAGTTCCGCATGCTAACTGTCTCGCAGGTGCGGACCTTACTTCCTCGTGGGGTCGTCACCACCTCTATCGATCTTACAGACTCTTACTATCATGTACCGATAGCAAGAAACTTCTCTCCATACCTAGGCTTCAAACTAGGAAAACAAGCTTACTCGTTCGAGTCATGCATTCGGGCGTCAACATAGCGCCCAGAATATTCACCAAACTAGGAGATACAGTAGTTCAAGAACTAAGAGCTCGGGGGGTGGGGGTAATGTTAGTAACTTACCTAGACGACTGGCTCATTTGGGCAACCAACGATGAGGAATGTCACAAGGCAACAGCCAAAGTAATAAAATTCCTAGAATACCTGGGTTTCCAGATAAACAAGGAAAAGTCTCGTCTCATTCCGGCCTCGCTTTCAATGGTTGGGAATTCAATGGGACCTAACAGACACAAACCTATCTCTCTGCCAAAGAGTTGCAGGGAGATAGCGAAAGCTACGAGACCAACTCTCAAGAACAAACGGGCTTCTTGTCGTACCCAAGAGAGAATTTTAGGTTCACTTCAGTTTGCTTCAATAACAGATGTTCTGTTGAAAGCCAGACTGAAGGATATCAACCGGGTTTGGCGGAAAAGAGCCAACAACAAGTTCAGAGACAAAATCTCCTTGATTCTGCCAATATTAAAGAAAACACTCCGCCCATGAGCGGAAATCCGGAGTCTTTCCAAATCGGTGCCACTACAATTTCCTCCGCCGTCTCTGATAGTCCACACGGACGCCTCTCTGAGCGGATGGGGGGCTACTTCCAGTACAAGAAGGTTCAAGGGACGTGGTCGAAAACATTCCGCCAGTTCCACATCAACGTACTAGAGGCAATGGCCATTTTTCTGACCTTGAAACGACTAGCTCCAGCCAGGAACATTCATATCAGACTAGTCTCGGACAGCGCAGTGATAGTTCATTGCATAAACAGAGGGGGCTCCAAGTCGAGCCAAATAAATCATGTGATGATTGCAATATTTTTGTTGGCAATGAAACATCATTGGCACCTGTCAGCTACTCACCTGGCAGGAGTACGGAATGTCATTGCAGACTCACTATCCAGAACAACTCCGCTGGAGTCGGAGTGGTCCTTGGACACAAAATCATTCCATTGGATTTGCCAACAAATCCCAGGCCTTCAGGTAGACCTGTTCGCCACGGAGTCCAATCACAAATTTCTGTGTTATGTGGCTCCCAATCTGGATCCTCTGGCTCACGCCACAGATGCAATGTCCATAGACTGGAATAATTGGCAGAAGATTTACCTATTTCCGCCAATAAACCTCTTGCTGAAAGTTCTACACAAACTCAGATCTTTCAGAGGACAGGTAGCATTGGTAGCACCCAACTGGCTGAAGAGCAATTGGTTTCCTCTTCTACTAGAGTTGAAACTCCGTCCCAGACGGATTCCCAAGCCAAAACTGACTCAAATAGTACAAACTCAGACTGTGTCAGCTTCCTCAAGAATTCCGAATGCCCTAACTTTATGGACTTCATGAAGTTTGACCCACTAACATCCTGTTTGTGGAGTCAGATAAAAAGAGAATCAACACTCAGGCAGTATGATTCAGCAGTAAGGAAGCTAGCCATCTTTCTAAAAGAATCAGATGTCCAGAAGATGACTACAAATCTGGCAATTTACTTTTCTTAGAACCCTGTTTGAAAAAGGCTTAGCTGCTAGTACCATTACTACAACTAAATCTGCCTTGAGGAAGATATTTTCAGTTTGGCTTTAATATGATTTTAAAACCAGACTCGTACTTCTCGTCTATCCCTCGAGCATGTGCTCGTCTGAGACGGTGGGAACCGTCCTCAAACTGTCTCCTGGTTTTTAAATGAAGTACTCAGGCTGGCTTCAGATACTGATAAATAATCATGCTCATATAGTATAACTCTTCTCAGGAAAACATTATTTTTAATGAGTCTGGCCTCAGGCGCCAGAATATCTGAACTGTCGGCTCTCTCTAGAGCCGAGAGAACCAAATCATATTGATTTCCTCCCGTCAGGAGAAGTTCTGCTCTCTCCAGATTGGAAATTCTTAGCAAAGAATGAAGACACACAAAACAGATGGTCTCCATGGAAGATTGTCCCTCTCCCACAGGACCCATCATTATGGTCCTATTGTTACATTTAAATCTTATCTGGGCAGAACTTCTAAAAGGTCTTCAGTCCTCTCTTTATTCGAGAAAAAGGGGGAACCATTTCCTTAAGGCAATCGAACAACAAATTCTTTATTTTATTAAACAAGCCAATCCGGATTCAATCCCTCATGTCCTTGATATCTGGGCAGTGGCTACCTCAGTTAATTATTTTCATAATATGAACTTCGAGGATCTTAAAAAATATATGGGTTGGAAATCCCCAACAGTATTTAAACGCCACTATCTGAAAAATCTAGAGGCCCTTAAATATTCGGCAGTGGCTGCAGGGAGCATTGTCTCCCCTGATACGGCCAAGTTATGTAACTCTATATCTGTATTCTATTATTTTGCTATTATTTTCCTTTTGGTACTCACTCTCACCTACCTGCAATCAGTTGTAATCCCTGCCCTTTCCTGCCTTATGTTCCGGACTGGATTGCTCATCAACCCACTCCTGTACATGTACATAGTTCATTATATATTTGTTTTTATGTTCATTACCTGTTGTCTTTTCCCAGGATAGTACGGATTTGGTCATAATTGGTGCTTTTTACCATTTGTAATTTGCTATTCTTACCTTGGTTATTAAAACAATAATTTCAAGGAAATTTTTATTTTTCTTTCATAAAAAATTTTTTGGTTTACCAAGCTTGTATGGCCAATTCTCTGCTACTATTTCATCGGCTGACACAGGTTGAACCCAGAAAAGGGATTTTGACAAAGGAAAAATCTATTTCTGGGAAAAGACCTGTCGCCCGGTGAACCCATCCCTCTCTTTTCCTTTTTCCCCACCCTTTAGCTGGGTGCGTATTCCAGGAATGAGGGTTTCTTGCAGAGGTAGTAGTGAGCGGAAGTAGTCGTTGTAACAGCATCTCTCTAGAGAGGGATTTTGAGAGGAGACTGTTAATTGGCAAAGTATCTGTGGTAGTGGCTTCCACTCGCCCCTGTGCTATACCAACATCCTATGAGGGTGAGCGAGCTGGGGGTAGTAACTCAAGCATTCCATATGGCTTTTTTCTCTGGTATATTTAGCAATTATTTATACCTAGAAATGAGTGCTATAGGAACATTTCACTGGGTGACACAGGTCTTCCCCCAGAAATAGATTTTTCCTTTGTCAAAATCCCTTTATTATACTCATGATTTAATATACTTATAATTTGATATGTTTAACATTTTACTATGATTTTTTTAAATTAATATTTTAATGAACTCATACATTTTCCACCACAATTGGAGAAACAATTTTTATTATTGCATTTTATTGGCAGTTTAATTATTACTTTTATATCTACGTATATAAAAACATTGAGGACAATGTTGGTAGGTGACCAAGTGATGTAATGATAGCTAAGAGAAGATTAGTTAGAAATAGTGTAAATATAAAAGAGAGAGAGAGTGAGTTATACAGAGTTACAGGGATTAGGATGTCTCAAAGACTTGTCAGTCCATCCGAGGAGACATCGTGTGCTCACTTATCTGTAGGAGCAGGTTTTACTGTACATTCACAGTGTCCTAATGATTTTGTCTAGCTTTCTTTTAAACGCTTCCACACTGTTGCTGTTTACAACTTCTGGTGGCAGTTTATTCCACGTCTTACATATCTCGCATGTAAAGAAGTTCCCACAATGGGATGTGTTGCATCTCGTTAACTTTGTTTCTCTGGCTTGTACTCCTAATCTATTTATGTCTTTTCTTAGTGTAGGTGACCAAAACTGTACTACATATTCAAGATGGGCTCTAACTATTGATGTGTAGAGCTGCAGCACAGTTTCCTTGTTTCTGTTTTTGAACTGCCTCTTTATGTATCCCACTAGTTTCTGCGCCTTCTTGCTCCTTGTTCTACACTATTTATGTCATTCCCAAGCAGCATGGTGCTGGCATGAGGGTTGTTTGTTCTTATTTGTAACACTTTACACTTATCTATGTTAAAAGGCATTTGCCACCACTCTTATTTTCATTAGATCATTTCTTAAATGAGAGAGAGAGAGTGACGACATTAGTTCCACCCACAAGGGAAGGAATTAAGTCAATCAGTCTTCAAGCACTAAGGACAATTAGAGAATTAGAGGGCTCAACAAAGGCAAATGATCTGCCTATTGAGGGTTCGACTTTTACGTTGAAGCAGGCAAGCATTGGAAAGCAGGAGTTTTGAGGCAGAGAGGCTGAAGGAACCAAGCCAAGAATAGAAGGGGTGTGGGGTCCAGAACCTCACATTTGTGGTTTAAGAAGAATTAAGAAGGGCTCACACTTCGATTTGTCAGCATATACTTAACCTGTATTTTTTATGTTTCTTTATTAGTGTATTAGTGAAGCAAGAAAAACTGCACTATGTCTTCCTAAGCCTCCTGAGACTCTTAACAACTAACAACAAACGAAGTAACAAACAATAAGCAACTATGAGAAAAAGGAACAACAATCATTACAAAGATAGCAATAATCAACTTCTTTACATTGATAATGGGAACAGTAAATAAATAAAATAAATAAATAAGAAAGCTGCTTACATGACATCCAGTTAATGGCGCCAATAACTGGATTTTGGTGTGGTATGGCACCATAAATCGCCGATTTTATTCAGTCTTGCCAAGCAATTATTCAGCTGTAGGATTCCTATGCATGGCCAACCAAACTTCAAATTTCGTGGTGGCGCTGCCATCATCTCTAGTATAGGTAACCACATACCGACCACTTTCGCTAGACAGGTATGATGATGTCACACCTCTCAATTGGATTTCTGCTGGCTCCCAAGTAACATCGGTTACTCTGTGGGCCTTCTTCGTTGTCATTTGGATGGTTTTATTTTTTTTACTTTCCTGGATATTGGTGATGTACTATTTCGTTTGTGGTTTTTGATTTTCAGAATTAGCTTAGCTTATTTTCTCTATTTTGCTGCCCCTTTTTTACTTGAATATGTCAGCACATCTGGAGTTAGGTTTTGCGCAGATGGTTGCAAAACTAGATTAATTAAAGAAATTTATGATCCTCACTCTAGATGCAGTAAATGTAGGGGTCAGGAGTGTTTGAGGGAACTTAGATGTTCTGCATGTCAGGATTGGGATGAGGAGAAGTGGAAACTGCATTTCACATAATGAGAAGGTGTTGCAATATAGGAAGAGAAATGCAGCCCTTAGGGCTGATAGTAAGGTTAGTGTAGCTCCTCTGCCTTCCCACTGTTTTAATGGAAATTCCTACTTCTGCTTCTTCTCCTGTTCCTGGAAATCTCTCTCCATTCTCAGCCTCCAACCCCTTCACTTCCTACTACCTTTGCCAGCTTCCCATGTTGTGTTTTCTGATACCATTGCCAGCCTCGAATCAAGGTTCAGTAGGAAAGTTGAATATTTGGCTAGTACGATGATGGAGTTAGGTTCCCCATGAAATCATTCATGGACAAAAGGGAAGTTAAAAGTGCCCAGTGCTAGTGCTAGTGAAGTTCTTTCTGAGGGTGTGGCTGTCCGTCCCTCCAGTTCTCCTAGACAAAGGTCACTGTCCCCTTACCCCCGCCTTGAGGAGAAGATACACTGGAGGTCCAAGGGAGACTGGCTGGGTTTGCCATGGGCAGTTGCTCCCTCCGTCGATCCTGAAGTGTTGAGCGCCGTTGGAAAGGTGTCTCTTTCAGGGTGCAGGTATCGGACTCCAGTGGTTTGTCTTCTCTGGGTTCACATCATTGGCATAGTTCCTTGACTTCTCGCCTTCGTAAGAGGTCATCAGTAGTTGATGACTCCCCTATCCCTGTCAAGAGATCTAGGGTTACAGTTTCCAGTCCCCGCCCGTCTTGTAGTCGTGCTGTTTTGACATGCTACTGTTATGCTTCAACTTGTGACTCAGCCGACTCAATTGAGGATCAACAGGTGCTGGTGCCAACTAAATGAGCTGCTCCCTCTCAGTCGACTCGACAGACTTTGACAACAAGTCCAAAGCCTGCTTCTATGTCACAACATAAGTCCTTGTCATCAGTTCATTCAGATCTATCCCAGGAGGACCTGGGGTTTGGCTCCTTTTCGACAGCACTTTGAGGAGGAGTTGTCCTTTAAGGGTAAGACACCGCCATCGAAGAAGGAAGGAGTGACCCTGTCTTTTTGTGTCTTCAGAGGAGGAAGCTTCAGCAAGAGTTAGGACAGGTCTCGACTCAACCTCTGACAGCTTGCGCTTTAATGACGTTTCTTTTAGAATATTTTCCTGGCGGTTTCTCTCTTACCACTCCTAGTTTGCCTCCTTCGATCTTCCTGGAGGCTCTTCGTTTTGTTGATGAGTGGCTGTAGGCTAAGAGAGAACAATGCAAAAGCGTCTTTTACCTTCCTCCTTTGTTGCTCATCAAGAAGCGTTACCGTTTCTACATAACCGGGGAAGCTCTTTCCTTGGGAGTATCTGCCTCCTCCCAGGGGAACTTCTTGAGCCTAGTGGATTCGAATAGGAGATCGATGTTTTTGGCTGCAAAAATGCTCTTTTCTCTGTCAGAGATCGACGACCTAGTTCGTAACCTCTTTAAGGTTTTGGATAGGATAGGATAACAGATTAGTTTAACCTGACTTCTGAGCCTACAAAAGGCTCTTCTCAGGCTGGTTCCCAGGAATTAACCTAAGATAAAAAAAAAACAGACTTTATTTAAAAAACTGACTTTACTTAGGAATATGATAATTTTGTTGAGTGAGAAATCCCTGCCTTCAGCAAGAATTCCTGACATTGTTGGATCCTGAAAATAAATGCGCCTCTGCTGAATCAAATTTGGGCATTCAACGCGTAAGTGCTGGACAGTCATGTGAACTTGGCATCTATTACATTTCATTGGGTCAGAATGTAGGGTTGTCATTAGATGACCATGAGAAAATCCAGCATGACCTATGTTGAGTCTTGCTAACATTACTTCTTTCTATTTTTCTTCCCTCTGGGATCTTGTTTTTTTAAGATGATGAAACCCTTGGGGTATA
Organism: Macrobrachium nipponense; assembly: GCF_015104395.2. Classification (NCBI taxonomy): domain Eukaryota; kingdom Metazoa; phylum Arthropoda; class Malacostraca; order Decapoda; family Palaemonidae; genus Macrobrachium; species Macrobrachium nipponense. The sequence continues at coordinate 80,280,217 of NC_061108.1, forward strand.
CCTCAGATTTTATGCTTTTCAGCTTGTTTGCTATTGGTACCAAAGACCAGTCTGTTTGCCAATCTTGTTTGATATTGGTACAGAAGACCAGTCTGTTTGCCAATCTTGATATGTATTAGAGATTTGACAGATGCTATCCAGTCTGATACTGGGGCATATAAAATTGTTGGGGTAATAGTGCATGCTAGTTTAGCTGCAGAATCTGCGTTTTCATTCCCTACAATTCCTACATGCGCTGGAATCCAACAGATTTTTATTGACAATCCAGATTGGAGAAGGGGTGGATTTTTTTTCATTTGGATTTCTTTGACAAGTTGATTTGGAGATTTGCACTTGTTTATACCATCAATAACACTACGTGAGTCACTGAAAATTATTGAAGAGATTGCTTGCCTTTCAGATATTATGTCAAGTGCTGCTCATATGGCCGAGAGTTCTGCAGTAAACACAGAAGATATTAAAGGAAGGCCTACTTTCATTAATTTATCATTCAAGAAAGCTGAAGCTCCTACTCCAGTATTGTTTTTTGAGCCATCTGTATATATCATGAATTGGTTTCCCTTTCTTCGGATGTGCTCTAGGGCATGTTGTCAGTACATCTCTGTACGTATTAGTCACATTTCGTTTGTAAGAAGGTAAGACGAAGTGGTATATATTTTTATTCGTTTCAGAGTCCAAGGTGGTGGTCTTTTATTGTTGGAGGGAAAATTGGTGTTATATGAGTTCATCAAGTATTTGGCTTTTTTTGGGAGGAAGCTAGCACCATGATGTTCAATCTTAAGATTACAATTCAGGAAGCAGGTAGCCTCAGGATATGATCCTGCTTGTAGGGAAAGACCCCTATGTAGTGTTATCAAGTTGTGGTGATATCTCAAAGGTAGTGTGCCTGCCTCTGCTAAAAGGGAATTAGTTGGGGATGATCTGAATGCACCAGTACATAAGCGTATTCCCTCGTGATGCGATGCATCAAGAGTTTTTAATGTTGCTTCAGATGCTGAAGAATATATAGGACAGCAGTAGTCTATTATAGATAAAACTGATGTCCTATATAACATTAGCGTGGTGTCACGTCCTGCTCCCCATGTAGAGTGAGATAGTTTCTTTAATAGGGTAAGGGCTTTTATGCCATTGGCTTTAATATACTTGATGTGTGCTTTCCAGTTTAAATGTTGATCAAACATTATTCCTAAGTATTAATATTTGCACAGACCTCAATTTCAGTGTTATGTATATAGATGGAGTTTGATTTCTTGGTCTTTTAGCCACCTTTGGTCTTTATAGAAAACAATGGCTTTTGTTTTATTGGTTGAAAAATGAAATCCAACTGAATTTGCCCATTTACTTATATTTGTGATGGCAGAATTGATGACTCATTGGCCATGTCTTGGGAGCTACTCATGTAGTATATGGCAAAATCATCAATATATAAGGTATTTTTAACCCCATTTGGCAATTGTGCAGTGATGTCATCAGACAGTCCCCGGCGTAAGCCGGGGAGGATTCGGCTTACAACGTTCCAAGGTTACAACGCTTTTCAATTATATTCATCATAAATTATTTCCAGGATTACAACGCTTACGACACCGCCCTGACTTAAGAAATATGACTCCAAAAATGCACAATAATCAATATTTGAAGGTTTTTAGATGAAAAATGCAATAGAAATGCTGTATACACAGTTTTTAATACACCCAAAGCATTAAAAGTAAGGTTTTCTTGGGATTTTTGACGATTTTCTGGCTTACAGCGATTTTCGGCTTACGACGAGTCTCAAGAACAGAACCCCATCATAAGGCCGGGATTGCCTGTAACTGCCAAGCAAACAAAAGTACAACTCAAGACACTGCCCTGGGGAATTCCTTCTTCTAAATTAAAGTATTCTGAATACAAATTTTCTACTCTTGTCGAAAGTTCTGTCTGTAAGAAGTTTTTAATAAAAATTGGCAGGTGACCCCGCAACCCTACTGAGTGAAGTTTTTGCATGATGTTAAATCTCCAAGTCGTGTCATATGCTTTTTCTGTATCTAAAAAGACAGCTACCGTCAATTTTTTCTGATCAAAGCCCTTCCTGATATGGTCCTCTAGATATGTTAGGGGATCTAAGGTTGACTGGCCAGCTATTGAACCTGATTGTGTTGGAGTTAGTTTGGATTCCTTGATGATAACCTATGTTAATCGTGCATTGACCATTTTTTCCAAAATTTTACATAAACAGCTTATTGGTCTGTAATTAGATGGATTTTTGCATCTTTTCTTGGTTTATTTATGGGAATAATAATAGCATGTTTCCACTTGTCAGAGAAAACACGCTTCAGCCAAATGCTGTTGTAAAATTTCAGTAAATATGATTTGGCTATAGGGGCCAGTACATATTTGTATCATCTTAACCCTTAAAACGCCGGAGCGGTAAATAAAAAAAATGACTCCCGTATGCCGGAGGGTTTGAGAGTGAGCGCGTAAGCGGAAAAAATATTTTTTTCAAAAAATCACAGCGCGCTTAGTTTTCAAGATTAAGAGTTCATTTTTGGCTCCTTTTTTTGTCATTGCTTGAAGTTTAGTATGCAACCATCAGAAATGAAAAAAATTATCATTATCATATATAAATAATGCGATATATGATAGCGCAAAAACGAAATTTCATATATAATTGTATTCAAATCGCGCTGTGCGCAAAACGGTTGAAGGTAACAAGTTACTTTTTTTTTCGTTGTAATGTGCACTAAATTGCGATCATTTTGATATATAACACATTGTAAAACGATAAAAGCAACACAGAGAAAATTTTATCACAAAATAATGCATGAATTCGTAACGCTCTTACGTAAACACATATTTTTTTTTTCAAAAATTCACCATAAATCTAAATATTGTCCTAGAGACTTCCAATATGTTTCAGAATGAAGACAAATGATTGAATATTACTATACTGTAAGAATATTAGCTTACAAATGCAGTTTTCGACCATATCTGACGAGCTAAAGTTGACCGAATGTCGAATTTTTTTATATATATATTTTTTTTATATGAAATTATTTCGGAAATAAGAAAAGCTACAACTTTCAATATTTTTCGTTTTATTCTACATGAAATTGCGCACATTTTCATATATAAAACTCTATGAATGCCTAATATGAAACGGAGCAAATATTCGAGAATGGGACTTACGCATTTCGGAGATTTGTGGCGGAGAATCCGCGCGCGGAGGGAAGGAAAGTTTTTTTTTAAAATTCACCATAAATTTAAATATTGTGCTAGAGACTTCGAATTTGTTTCACGATTAAGATAAATGACTGAATATTACTAGACTGTAGAGTTTTATCTTACAATTGCGTTTTTCGACCATTTCGGTAGAGTCAAATTTGACCGAACGTGGTTTTTTTTCTATTTATCGTGATTTATATGCAAATATTTCGAAAAATGAGAATAGCTGACAACCTTCAAACTATTTATTGTTGTATTATACATGAAATTGCGCACATTTTCATATATAAAACGTTATGTAACGGCTAATTTAAAATGGTGCAAACATTACCACAATCGCATGTATGATTTTTTCGGAAGAGTTACCGCGCGGACGTAAAGAAAATGTTTTTTTTTTCATAAATTCACTATAAATCGAAATATTGTGCTAGAGACTTCCAATTTGTTGCAAAAAAAATGAGGTAAACTGCTTGAATATTACTAGAATATAGGCGTTTTAGGTTACAATTGCGTTTTTTCGAGCCATTTCGGTAGAGTCAAAATTGACCGAACGGTTGAAAATTGTCACTTATCATTTTTTATATGAAAATATTTCAAAATTGATAAAAGCTACAACCATGGGTTTTTTTTGTTTTTATTGTATTGTGCATGAAATTGCGCACATTTTCATATATATAACTTTATGTAACGGCTAATTTAAAATGGTGCAAACATTACCACAATCGCATGTATGATTATTTTCGGAAGAGTTACCGCGCGGACGTAAGGAAAAAGTTTTTTCATAAATTCACCATAAATCGAAATATTGTGCTAGACACTTCCAATTAGTTGCAAAATTAAGTTAAATGTTTGAATATTACTAAAATATAAGAGTTTTAGCTTACAATTGCGTTTTTCGACCATTTCGGTAGAGTCAAAGTTGACCAAAGGTTGAAATTTTGGCACATCGTTAATTATATGAAAATATCTTAAAACTGATAAAAGCTACAATCATGAGTATTTTTTTGTTGTATTCTACATAAAAATGCGCACATTTTCATATATAATACTCTATGTAACGGCTAATTTAAAATGGTACAAAAATTATGTCAAAGTGACGAAATAATTTCAGAGATGTGTCACAGATACTTTTTAGTGCGGCAAGAAAGAAATTCGCGCTTGCGCGCCTGCGTAATGATTGTAAACAAAACAACACCTTGATCCGTGAACTCCCAGCATCCCCAAGGCGCGTGATTCAAGAGTTTTTCGGCTGGTAGGCCTAAAAGTATTTTTCCGCGAATTTTTAAAAAAACTTTTGTATGTCGACGTAAAATACGTCCAGTCGGCACCCGAGAGACAAAAAATGTCGACGTAAAATACGTCCAGTCGGCGTTTAAGGGTTAAATGAAATCCTGTCGTGACCTGGGGCCGAAGGATGACACGAGTTGAGAGCATTATTTAGTTCATCCATGTTAAAGGTATGATTGTACTCCATGTCTTCAACAGTTTCAAAATAGAGTATGACATTTTCTTTCTGTTTTCTTATGGCTTGAAAGTGTGCGTCCAGACTAGAGTGAGCACTTACGCTCTCAAGATGTTTTCCTATTATATTTGATATTTCATATGGGTCATGATATGTTTTCCCATCTTGGTATATTGCACTTATAGGAGGTCTTACATATTTACCATTAATTTTCTTTATCTTTTGCCAAATATCCTTCACAGATGTATTCAAAGATAAACTTGACACATAATTCCTCCATGATAAAATTTTTCCCGCTATTACAGCTTTGTGAAATTTGGCAGTGTATTTATTATACAATGGTTTGATGTAACTGATTGTTATATTTATTGTCACCGATCTTATTTAGAATATTTATTTACACTGTAAGGCATCTTGCTGAGGGATTTCAAGCAGGTATTAGTTGGAGACTACCATGGAACAGAGGATTTCTTGGGGTGTGGCTTAGTTTTAGGAATGCTTTTGTCAGTACTTGTTGTAAATTCTGTGAAAAATTCACGTGGTATTGTGATCTTGAGTGTGCAGAAATGGTGGTATATTATGGGTGTATAGATTATAATTATCCCAATCACCATTTTGAATATTGGATCTTCAGGTGGTGATATTGTGCCATTATTTAAATAATTTAGGACACTGTGAAATGGTCATTGGTGTATGAGTTATCCAGAACATTCCACTCGAATCTCTCGGCTATATCAATTGAACATAATGAGATGTCAACATTAGGAAAAAGTGAGAGGTATTAGAAAAGCATGTTGGAACATCACTTTCATTTAATATACTCGCATAACACACGATCTCGCATATCATGCGACCCCCAAATTTTCACCCTCAAAAAAATTATTTTATAACGTATCTCATGTATCATGTGAGTTAAATTTACGAGACTAAATTTAACAATAGGCTAATCTCTTTTTCTCCTCTTTATCTATTCCATTTTTTAGTTAGACTAACCTCTTTTCCTCCATCTCTAAATCTATCCCATCTTCTAGTTAAGTTTAAAAACGTAAAAGAGAATGGAAAAAGTATCGGTAGTAATGATGTACTAGTTTGGAACACGCACACAGCCAGAAACAGCTGGTTTGCTGTGAACAACCAATCCGATAAAAACAGCCTTTTTGCTTGCATTTACGAAATAAATGCACAATGAATATGCATCTTTTCTGATTCTTTTAAAAAGTTATACATTACAGTATCCAATAATATTGTATGTATTCTCATATTATTGTACATAAAATACTAACGAAGCGGTCAGTATTTTGATTTGGAAATTAGCTGATGGCGAATACGGGTTTATTTCTTTGTATTTAACTCAATTCAGAGCGAATTGCCTCTCTTCTAGTTAGTGTAAAATATCTAGATATTCTACTTATATGAGACAAGGTATTGTCATTATACAACATATTTTTAAGTCGAAATATGAATTTAATGTCTCGTGAACTAAAGTATTTTTCTTGTTAACAGATTGCGCTGTGGGCATGTTTATTGTTTGCTATTTTTACTTCATTTCATCGTAGTACGAACTTTACCGTTACGTTACTTATCTTTTATCGGGGTGAAAACAACAGTAAAATGCGTTCTTGCAAGACCTGAAGTTTTGATTAAATCATTTTCTCTCAATTTTATTTACAGTTGTGTTTGATGGCATAAGTTTACTGGAGTTATAGCCTTACCCACTATGGATAAAAGACTGGCAAGGGCATATACTGCTAAATTTAATTTGTAAGTTTTAGCTGAAGTTGAGGAAAGAATGTTGATAAGCTAACGACTATTATCGTGTATCGGCAACGTAGGTGAAACTTTCCCAAACTGGTATGGTACCATGAACTCGACCGTAAACAAAATATGAGAGAAAGAAATGTGTTTTTAATCAAAACTATTGGGCATGAAAAGAACACATTTTACTGTTTTTCACGCCAATAAAAGATAAATACGTAAAGCTTGTAGTATTCTGATGAGATAAAGGGAAAATATCGAACGGAATGTTGATTTTTGTT
>NC_061108.1:80287415-80316995 GCF_015104395.2 Macrobrachium nipponense
TTCACCATAAATTTAAATATTGTGCTAGAGACTTCGAATTTGTTTCACGATGAAGATAAATGACTGAATATTACTAGACTGTAAGAGTTTTATCTTACAATTGCGTTTTTCGACCATTTCGGTAGAGTCAAATTTGACCGAACGTGGTTTTTTTTCTCATTTATCGTGATTTATATGCAAATATTTCGAAAATGAGAATAGCTACAACCTTCAACTATTTTATTGTTGTATTATACATGAAATTGCGCACATTTTCATATATAAAACGTTATGTAACGGCTAATTTAAATGGTGCAAACATTAACCACAATCGCATGTATGATTTTTTCGGAAGAGTTACCGCGCGGACGTAAAGAAAATGTTTTTTTTTTCATAAATTCACTATAAATCGAAATATTGTGCTAGAGACTTCCAATTTGTTGCAAAATGAAGGTAAATGCTTGAATATTACTAGAATATAGGCGTTTTAGGTTACAATTGCGTTTTTCGACCATTTCGGTAGAGTCAAAATTGACCGAAGGTTGAAAAATTGTCACTTATCATTTTTTATATGAAAATATTTCAAAATTGATAAAAGCTACAACCATGGGTTGTTTTTAGTTGTATTGTGCATGAAATTGCGCACATTTTCATATATATAACTTTATGTAACGGCTAATTTAAAATGGTGCAAACATTACCACAATCGCATGTATGATTATTTTCGGAAGAGTTACCGCGCGGACGTAAGGAAAAAGTTTTTCATAAATTCACCATAAATCGAAATATTGTGCTAGACACTTCCAATTAGTTGCAAAATTAAGTTAAATGTTTGAATATTTACTAAATATAAGAGTTTTAGCTTACAATTGCGTTTTTCGACCATTTCGGTAGAGTCAAAGTTGACCAAAGGTTGAAATTTTGGCACATCGTTATTTATATGAAAATATCTTAAAACTGATAAAAGCTACAATCATGAGTATTTTTTTGTTGTATTCTACATAAAAATGCGCACATTTTCATATATAATACTCTATGTAACGGCTAATTTAAAATGGTACAAAAATTATGTCAAAGTGACGAAATAATTTCAGAGATGTGTCACAGATACTTTTTAGTGCGGCAAGAAAGAAATTCGCGCTTGCGCGCCTGCGTAACGATTGTAAACAAAACAACACCTTGATCCGTGAACTCCCAGCATCCCCCAAGGCGCGTGATTCAAGAGTTTTCGGCTGGTAGGCCTAAAAGTATTTTTCCGCGAATTTTTAAAAAAACTTTTGTATGTCGACGTAAAATACGTCCAGTCGGCACCCGAGAGACAAAAAATGTCGACGTAAAATACGTCCAGTCGGCGTTTAAGGGTTAAATGAAATCCTGTCGTGACCTGGGGCCGAAGGATGACACGAGTTGAGAGCATTATTTAGTTCATCCATGTTAAAGGTATGATTGTACTCCATGTCTTCAACAGTTTCAAAATAGAGTATGACATTTTCTTTCTGTTTTCTTATGGCTTGAAAGTGTGCGTCCAGACTAGAGTGAGCACTTATGTTCTCAAGATGTTTTCCTATTATATTTGATATTTCATATGGGTCATGATATGTTTTCCCATCTTGGTATATTGCACTTATAGGAGGTCTTACATATTTACCATTAATTTTCTTTATCTTTTGCCAAATATCCTTCACAGATGTATTCAAAGATAAACTTGACACATAATTCCTCCATGATAAAATTTTTCCCGCTATTACAGCTTTGTGAAATTTGGCAGTGTATTTATTATACAATGGTTTGATGTAACTGATTGTTATATTTATTGTCACCATCTTATTTAGAATATTTACACTGTAAGGCATCTTGCTGAGGGATTTCAAGCAGGTATTAAGTTGGAGACTACCATGGAACAGAGGATTTCTTGGGGTGTGGCTTAGTTTTAGGAATGCTTTTGTCAGTACTTGTTGTAAATTCTGTGAAAAATTCACGTGGTATTGTGATCTTGAGTGTGCAGAAATGGTGGTATATTATGGGTGTATAGATTATAATTATCCCAATCACCATTTTGAATATTGGATCTTCAGGTGGTGATATTGTGCCATTATTTAAATAATTTAGGACACTGGTGAAATGGTCATTGGTGTATGAGTTATCCAGAACATTCCACTCGAATCTCTCGGCTATATCAATTGAACATAATGAGATGTCAACTTAGGAAAAAGTTAAGAGTATTAGAAAAGCATGTTGGAACATCACTTTCATTTAATATACTCGCATAACACACGATCTCGCATATCATGCGACCCCCAAATTTTCACCCTCAAAACAAAAAAAAACTTATTTTATAACTGTAATCTCGATGTATTCATGTTGAGTTAAATTTACGAGACTAAATTTAACAATAGGCTAATCTCTTTTTCTCCTCTTTATCTATTCCATTTTTTAGTTAGACTAACCCCTTTTCCTCCATCTCTAAATCTATCCCATCTTCTAGTTAAGTTTAAAAACGTAAAAGAGAATGGAAAAAGTATCGGTAGTAATGATGTACTAGTTTGGAACACGCACACAGCCAGAAACAGCTGGTTTGCTGTGAACAACCAATCCGATAAAAACAGCCTTTTTGCTTGCATTTACGAAATAAATGCACAATGAATATGCATCTTTTCTGATTCTTTTAAAAAGTTATACATTACAGTATCCAATAATATTGTATGTATTCTCATATTATTGTACATAAAATACTAACGAAGCGGTCAGTATTTTGATTTGGAAATTAGCTGATGGCGAATACGGGTTTATTTCTTCGTATTTAACTCAATTCAGAGCGAATTGCCTCTCTTCTAGTTAGTGTAAAATATCTAGATATTCTACTTATATGAGACAAGGTATTGTCATTATACAACATGTTTTTAAGTCGAAATATGAATTTAATGTCTCGTGAACTAAAGTATTTTTCTTGTTAACAGATTGCGCTGTGGGCATGTTTATTGTTTGCTATTTTTACTTCATTTCATCGTAGTACGAACTTTACCGTTACGTTACTTATCTTTTATCGGGGTGAAAACAACAGTAAAATGCGTTCTTGCAAGACCTGAAGTTTTGATTAAATCATTTTCTCTCAATTTTATTTACAGTTGTGTTTGATGGCATAAGTTTACTGGAGTTATAGCCTTACCCGCTATGGATAAAAGACTGTCAAGGGCATATACTGCTAAATTTAATTTGTAAGTTTTAGCTGAAGTTGAGGAAAGAATGTTGATAAGCTAACGACTATTATCGTGTATCGGCAACGTAGGTGAAACTTTCCCAAACTGGTATGGTACCATGAAACTCGACCGTAAACAAAATATGAGAGAAATGTGTTTTTAATCAAAACTATTGGGCATGAAAAGAACACATTTTACTGTTTTCACGCCAATAAAAGATAAATACGTAAAGCTTGTAGTATTCTGATGAGATAAAGGGGAAATATCGAACGGAATGTTGATTTTTGTTCACGCAATAAACATGCCCTCAGCGCCATCTAGGCCGGTCAATTCAGGCTTAAAAAGGGGCCAACCCGAAAATAAATTCTATAAAGCTGGAAATAGTTTTAAAGTATTCTTTAATACTTATATTTTATCAGAAAAAACCCCACCAGCTAAGTCCTTGAGCATTTTTCACAATGTGCTCCTAAAGTCACCCCCATTAAACTGAATTCATTTGAGATACAGTGTGAATGTAACCTGTTAAAACCCTTATTATAAAGGATAATGGAATTCATTAATAGGTGGGTATGCCTTTGTTACACCAACAAAACTATTGAAAAGTTCTTTTTAAGGTCGCATTAGCACTTGCTCTATGACCATGTCTGGCCACAAACCAGCCCAATGTTTGTCAGTCCTACAGATAGCATGATAACCCTTGACAGCAAGTTTCTGATGCAGCCATGGATGTGTAATTGGCAAGTCGAGCATCTGTTGGAGGTACAAGGGAGCTGACTTTGTATAATTCAGATGTCCAGTGGCAGCAAATAAATTGAGCATCTTTTGTAAAGATACCAAGCTCAAGTTCCAGTCACCTGTACGGGCTGCCAGAGTATGTTGCCTCATTACTTTGACATACTGCATGTATTGCAACCATAATCTTGCTGTTTGTGATTTTTGTGACAGGTGAGTTTCTAGCTTATTAAAGACATTGTTGTCAAAAGTTGCTTCTCTTAAGTTTGTCAGTTGATTGCATGTTGTTTTAATTTCTCCCACATCTTCTTTGCTTAACTTGTTGATTCCATCTTCGTGCACATAATTATCATCACCAGCTGGCATTAACATTTGCTGTAACTTTATTGTGAGAGCACTTTCAACTAAAATGTGTGGACGCACTGTACTTGATATGGATTTACCTTGAAGAATTTGTCAAATGGTATTTTCCCCATAGACTGTTTGCAGCACAGTTTCAATGCCAGAGCTATCCATCAAGGAGCCAATGCTGCCAACAAAAGACATCAATGTTTGGAAACCTCCTAAATGTATCACAATATTCAAGGACTTCTCTATTGCAATTTCAGTTGCCTTGAGCCACAATGCCTGATCAAATGTTATAGATGGTGTTGTAACATTGAGTGTTTTACACTGATCAATCACAAAAAGCAGAGTAGAGTAGATGCATGTGTAGTTTGTTGGATTCAAGTTAATAATGGGCAGCAATGTTATTGTTGCCTATTCTTGATTCCCTTCTTGAATCAGGCTTTGCATATAACCAGACCAGTTAGGTCTGGGGTTATCTTTTGTTGAATTAAACTTGCAGCATGCCACAAAATTTCTGCATTCAGTGTTTTATCGAAGGTTTGAATAGAATGCTGTCAAATTTTCTGCTCTGTGGAAAATCATAGGCAGTAATATGGACATCTGTTGCCTTGAGTATTAATTCCTTTACCCTCAGTAACTTATCAGGCCTTTTAATTCGTATCTCCTTGGTTACACTCTGACTACTCCCGACTGTTGAAGAAACGATGCCCATGCCATGAAAGCTTCCTCGGCCATCTAAAGTAGCAATAGTGTGGTCAACGTTGTCTGCGATGAATTGTGTGAAGCTGTTTTCTGTTGATGTTTGCTTGATGATATCTTTAAATGATTGTGAGGTAAGAGAAGCATGCTTGAAACGAGTGGCTTCACAATAGGAAACAGAAAATCCTAACTTGAACAATTCATCATTGAGGCACTTTGATCCATAAATGTGATCTACCTCAACACCCAGGGCAAATAAGATAAGTGGTATTATCATAGGAGAAGCTAACTTGACAATACATTGTCCAAGTGGTATTATCATAGGAAAGCTAACTTGACAATACATTGTCCTATACATTGTTGCTTAAGTGTGGACTTGGTAAAGCTAGCCATAAAAATTCTAAGGCTATCAGGAATCCATGGACTAGTTATTTCTTCTGTAGTTGGATATGATGATGAGTCATACTGTTTTTCCCGAATTTCTGCTCTGATTAAGTTTGCAGCAGCTACAATGATCCTTCTACTTTCCTCTTGTATGTCATCTTTTCTCTCTCAGAATTTCTTATTTATAATGAAGCTGGCCATATCAAGGAAATATATTAGTGTTTCTCTTCCAGGTTGTTTAGAAAAGGATATGTGGCCACCATAATGGTCTTTCAATAGTTTTTTTAGATATCTAGAATCATATGCTTCACCATTATCTGAAAATTCTATAACCTTTTCTTTGAACTCTGGTATGGAGTGGATGGAACTTTCAGCTTCTAACCATTCACAAGTTTTGTTAAAATTGTTCTTCATTCCTTCATTACTTCGCCGACCTCTTAAACATTTTTGCTGATCAGGAAAGAGATTTTGAATAGTTTCAGATCGAAGCCGACAATTTCTATGATATCGAGCTTCTGCAGCAATAAAATCAATGCAATCAAGTGCTCTGGTCTGCACTTCTAAAGCCCATTCATCATGCTCGTCAGTTTCAAGTCTAAATTTGGAAGCTTCCAAGATTTTCTCGTGAAGATGAATTGTCGAAGCAAGATGCCAATCCCGTCTCGATGGATTCTTTTTATCTATCTGGCTGGTTGAATTACTTAGAAAAACAATTAATTTTCCAGTCAAACAAACTTGTTGATCTGCTTGTCTTTCTTCTTTTAGTCTTTTCTGATTCTGTTGAAATTCTACGTTTATTGTTAAACCATTTCCTACAGCGTTCGTGAACCAAAACATCAAGCCCTTCAATTTTACTGGTGAGCAGTTGCTGGTAGCTTGTCTCTTCATTTCTCTGTTGGCTATATTCAATAAGACTAAGTAGTCCTTTTGCTTCTACTTGAACAATGGGAACAAATGACTTCTTACAAATTATGCACGATTTCATACCTGGAAAAAAAGGTATCTATATCATTTGTATGGAAAATGTCGAAAAAAATATCCGTATGATGCTCTAAACAAAAGTTGGTTTACTGAATTTATATTGGTCAGTCATATTTTAGGCAAACAACTCCATCTTGCAATTCTGAGAAATATATATAATATATATATATCTATATATATATAATAAAAATATAATATATATATTAGATATATATATATTATATATATATATATATATATATTTATATATATATAATAATTTATATGCTGAATAACACCCAAAGCTTCAAGATGGAAATTGCTGTCCTCTTAAGAGACATTTTAAAAGTCGACATTGTCATTCCCTGGTTTAATATATGATTACACAAGGCCTTTGCAGTTTCAATAAGATATCATTATATAGGGGTACTATAACATTAACTCTATACTATCACATAACGCAAAAAGACCATCTAATCCTTAAAAAAAGTAAGATATTTATGTTATATATTTTTTGGACCCCCTACAAGAAAAATAGACACATAAATTGCAAAATCTAATGGAATTTTTAATCTATTGGTCTAAAAATGTCAATTAATTGAAAATGAACTTAGTTACATCTAAAAAATAATCAATGCTGAAGTTACCATTCAATCAAAATCTTTGCATTTCGAGCAGCTTTTGACGTATATAGATGTTAACTTCAGGGTCGAATTTTGTAAAACGCTCTAGGAGTTGGCCGGTGGGTTTATTTTCTGGTAATATGTACATATGAAAGAACACTTTAAAATTGATTCCAGCTTTATAGTAATTAGTTTCGGGTTCGACCCTCTATTGACCGGCCTAATCCACTAACGAAAAAATATCTAAATTTTCGTTCACAAACGATACGTTTTCAAGTGATATTTCCACTTGAAAACACTTTTTATAACGTAAAATAACCTTGTCTCATATAAATGGAGTATCTTGAGATTCCTTTGCACTAACTAGAGGCAAGAAAGTCGCTCTGATTGGAGTTCAACACAGCAAAACAAACTTACTTCGCAATCGCCCTCAGCTGATTTCCAAAACAAAACATTGATTGCTATGTTTGTATTTTATAATACAAACAAATAGTAATATGAAAATACATATAATATTATTGGATACAGTGAAGTAAAACAAAACTTTTTAAATTATCCATGGAAAGATGCATATCTATTATGTTCGTATTTTATCATATGATACTAATGTATGATTATTACATACTCTAATTTTATATCTCATGTAAGATGCAAACCCCTTATAGGACTTCAAAAGTCGCATGATGAGTGAGTGCACACGGTAGATAGCAAAAGTCATGCTCCACAATAAACCTCTCTATGTTGGCCCCTGATATGTCAGTAGAGTGGCTGGTGTCCCAAAAGGGACCATGAGCATTAAAATCTCTTACTATAAGTTGGGGGTCAGGTAAACAATTAATTCATTCAGATAGATCACTGAAGTATGAAAGGAAATTTGGTTGATTGTACAAATTATATACAGTGATCATACTTTTATCAGGCATATATAGTTTGACAGCTGTTATCTGATAGAACAGAGGTGGTATATATAAAGGTTCATATGTTACACTGTTGTGAACATATACACGTATAGCAGTGCCAAGTTTTCCACCATCTGTTAGCAAATAACAAGCAAGCTTGTAATGCCGGATTTGTATAGGGTTGGGCCCTACATGTAAGGAGATACACATGGTGTTATAGTCCCGTAGGACTCTTTGTAGTTCACCCAATCGCTATCGTGTCAAAAGACCGTTTACATTCCATTGGATGATTTTATGATCCATTATTGGGTGGTATAGGTTTTAAATTCTGCAGGTTAACTGCAGATTTTATTTTGTCTCTTGGTTTATACATATATGAGGTGCTTTGAGGTTTCTTAATTGTAGTATTTATTTGTTGAGAATTAAACTCAACAGTCGACTGTTTTTCATAACTTGTTATTAATGTGTCCATTTTTTATTTTATTATTTCCTTCTTGTATTGGAAAGATTCAGAACATAGTCCATCCTCACGATGGTGGGCTAAAGGACATTTTTGCAATCGAACAAAATTACTTACGCAATTGCGGATTGAGTCTTCTGTTTTGGTTGGTAAGTGGTTGCAAGCACAACCACAAGACCGAGCATGCTTGTTGTTGGTAATTGATGGTTCAATCTTTCTGACTGGAGTGTTGCCCCTTTATTAGTGACTGATTTTCCTGCATTGGAAACTTCAGATTTTGTGTTTTGATTGTTTGTTGTCCTCTGCAGTAAGGATTGCTGGTTTAAGGAACTACTGAATTTACTGTTAAAAGATTGTGGTTTAATGGGAGATTAGGGTGTATTAGACACATTTTGATTCACATCAATAGTCTGATTTTCATTAGTGCCACACAAAGAAGTACTGTAATCATTGTCACAGGTTGGGAGTGTTAAAGAGTTGTTAACTGGTCCATTACAAGTCTGTTGTTGACTGTTACCTTGTTGTAGACATGATAGGGATGGAGGGCAGTTGTAAATCTCCATTTGTGATGAAGTCGGCCCAATTTCTTTTTTGAACTTTTCTGATGCAGGTAGGGTTTCTTTGATTTGACTGCACATTTCAACATTTGATTTTTTCCTTTAGGTGGAGTTCTTTCCGGATTCTTTTCTTTTTGTCATTTCGGGAGTTGGAGTTATTTGATTCTTCTTCCATTGGAGTTTCCCATAGCAAAGCTATCAGAATCTTCAATGTTAATAGCAGCAGCAGTGGATAGAGTGCTGCACTTATTTTGGATTTTAGTGCTATTAGGATGTTGGATATGTAGTGTAGCTTTATTATTCTGCTGCTTGATATTGTGTTGGTTCAGTTTTAAGTTTTTAACTATAGCTAGCTGTGAAAGAGGGATTTTTAGATGGATCAAGGACCCCCCTTACTTTTAATCCAGTCTAGCTTCTTTAGCTGTCATTCCTGTTCTTGTCATCAACAGTTTAAGCTCCATATTGTATAGGTAATAGGAGCACTCTTTAGATCTAGCATCATGAGCTAACCCACAATTGGCACACTTTGGAGGGCTACAATTTCAATTTGTAGTATGCTTTTCAGATGAGCAGACTGCACATATTATGTTATTATGACATTTTTTGTGTGTGTGGGGCCAAAGTTTGAGCATTGTGTGCACTGAAGCGGTTTTGGTATAAATGGGCGTAGTTCTCGACTTTGTTCAAGAATTTTAATTTTAAGTGGAAGTCTGGCCAGTAAATATTACTTTAGCAATTTTGATTTGTTTATTTGTACCCCTTCTGCTTGGAATTTAATAAACTTCTACGTAGGTCATGGATATTATTATACGTAAGTTTAAGGGAGTCAAGCAGCAAGTGTCTTGGAGGTAGAGCTTCACCCTCAATGTTAGGTAAAATGACCGTACCTAGTACATAATTTAACATTTCATGGCTTGTCATTGTTACTTTTATTCCATTAATTTCTTTTATGTTATAAAGGCATTGGACTGTTTTTTAGTGGTTACTTCTAGTAACCACTCATTAGTTTTGGTATATCTTGCAGTCCATTTCTTGGGATGGACACAGGTTCTGCAATTTGTTTTCAACTATAGCAGTTGGAATTTTGTGTTCTGCTTTAAGGATCAGAAATTTTGACCAGTTCTCTGATCCAAAAGGTGGTCAAAATGCACCAATGTAGGATCCAGTTGGAAGTTTTTTTTTTCCATTTTGGGGCCTGCTTTGTGCATGATGCCAGTGTTGGGGGTTGGGAGGGTTTTTTGCCTCCGATTCAGAGTTACACATCTTTTGCCATGTATGGTTCCAATATTACAATACTGGAATCTACCAAGAGGTTTTTACTTTTTTCAATTTTGATGTTATTGCACCCTGACAGGTGTTCTGATACTTTTCTTGAATCAGGATGGTGGTTCTTTCACGTGCTTGTGTCGTCTACAACTACACAGGGGTGGTTAGAGGAGGGGGTTCTACCAGTCATCAACTGTGCCATGACTGTACCATCAGAGGGCCCAGGTGTACTCAAATCTTTATTTGTATTTTCCATAAAGATTAGAGAGGAGTGAAAAAAAGGAAACCCGAAAAAATTTAAAGAAAAATATCATCAGCCTTTCATGGAGTTTATTCTTTCACTAATGGCACAAGTGAGAACTGACTCCCAAATGTCCGCGTCCCTACCCTACCCCAGAGGGGATGGCATAACATGATTAGTGTGGCCCAAGTGTAAGCTAAACCTGCTTGGTAGAACTGAGAGTATTACAAGAATACAATCATCCCCATCCTAATCATGTTATGGGCAAACCGGATAGAATGCTGAGAGTCCTATCCCCAGAACCAAAACCTCCTGGAATCCATGGTCCAGCCCTGAGTAATAGTTCCGCCCTTGAGATATCAAAGTGATATCCCTTAGTTCCGAACATTATCAGGTAGTTGATGGTCCTACCACAGTTTCCACTATTTAGCTTTGGATATAAATCCTGTCCCAGCTATGATATCTTTATTTCTGGGCTCAGCCTGTGTCGCTCCGTGAAATAGGTTCCTTTAGCACTATTTCTAAGGTAAAATATAGCCATAATACCAGAGAACAGCTAAATTGGAAATGCCAGATTATTCTGGCACGCTCACCTTTATTTTCTAAGGTAAATCTAGCCTATAATACCAGAGAACAAATCTAAATTTGGAAATGCCAGATTATTCTGGCACCGCTCACCTTTATTATAAGGTGCTGGTATGGTTTCTGGGGCGAGTGAAACCACTACCACAGGTCCTTTTCCATTTAGCCTCTCCCTACATCAAAAAACCTCAAAAAAAGAGGAGCCGACCTAAGGCTCACTACCCTCTACCATTACAGCTAGCGCCTCTGACATCATTCCTTTGATAGCACTGCTATGTCGTTTTTCTTTGCTGTGTTGTGTTTTTTGCTTATTGGAACCTTTATCTTCACCATGGATCGTCAATCTGCTTCTGCATCCAAGTTAAGTACTGCTAATATAGTTTACACTATTTAGGGGCTGCCCTTGGCATTTTTAACCAAATTATTTAGGTTTTTATGAGTCTCGACCCACGCGCGCCGGTCCCGAGCCACCACAAGGCGCGCTCCTTTGTGTCTCCTCATTTCATGTCTCACGTGGTCTCCCATACCGAGTGAGGTCGATTATTTATGGCAGTATTGTTATGTTATTATTTGTGATGCATTATTGACGTCTTAGTCTCTACACGGGGGATTTACCGAGCATGTGTTCTCGCTTCGTAGCCTTTCGGAGCCCTACCAACCCAGTTTTCATGCATGCATGTTCCTTGTTGGTTAGGTCACCTTGTTAGGCTCTTATTATATTTATGCTACTCCTACTTTTAGTCCTAGCCTACCCTGGCCGCCTGTCCCGCATTTATTTGTTACGACTCTAGGCCAGCTGCTCGGAGTTTCCAGGTCTTGACCACCCTTCCCGGTTGGTCCTACCTAGTCCTTCTAGGACGTAACGCTTTCTCTTCACCTCATTTTATTTCTCTTTCCCCCCGTGTAAATTGTACATTTTATTTTATTTCATATCTGTGAGTCGGCTTTGGTTGGCCTATAGGCCTTCCTTTGGCCTGGCCTTCTTCACCTCGTGTGTGTGTGTTCACACCCAACCGTGAGAAATCCAGACGATCACGTAGTAGCCACCACGCTGCCGCTCTCCTCTCCCACCTAGGTGGGGTGATATCTCCCTCACGTTGTTGCTGACAACCGATCCGAGTACCCCCATGGGGGATGGAGGGAGGTCCCCATGGGGACTCACGGAATGTGGGTGATGCTACCCAGCCATTCTCATCCCAGAGTAGGGGAGGAGCTCGGCTCGCCCCAGCCTCGGCCAGCCACCAGGCTCGGGTGAGCTCGGCTCCCCTCGGCTCTCTGGGTCCATACCCCTGCCTTTAGTCACCCCCTCCCACTCGCTCTGGCGGAACCAGGATTCCGGCATAGCCGGACTCCTTGAGGGTGTTGACTATTTGGAGGCTCCGGCCTCCGGCGGGATTACATTATTTCATGTATAACATTTATATTTTCCTGTATATTTGTCTTAGTTTAAGCTTTTGAAGCCACCGTGCTTCTCCGGGAGCTAACCCTCCCTTTAGATTAAGTTTTACGGCGGAGTTACCAAGCTCCGCCACCTTACCCGATCTCTCCCATCTCGACGTCCGGTACCTGCTTTGACTACTCCTTCTTCGGTGTATGGCAATCGTAGCTACCCCGATTCAGTAGTTAACTGTTCTCCGGTGTCACCGGAAACACTGTTAACTACTTGCTACTAGCTCTACCGTATTCTCCAGCATGATACATGGCAAGAGAAGGCCGAGACGAGGATAATTCTACAACGCTGGAACACACTGGTGTTATGGCATATCAACCACGGACATCGTCCAAATGGTTAACAATGGTACTCATGTATCATTCCCTTTACAGGCCACCCATTGTATGGAGACCGGCTGCAACGCCGTCCTCCAGGATCCCTGTGGGCACGATGTCTGCTGGATCCACGCCACCTGTGCAGTCCAACTAGAGGGTTCAGTAGTGTGGCACCACGAGAACTGTGTCACCTGCTACGATCTCGTGGAACGAGTCTCCTCTGATGTAAGTGACTCTCCGGCGTGTACATAATAATACAAGGTGGACCATTGTAATATATATGTCAATCATATGCCTCCTAAGTTAAGTTACAATAATAAGAGTTAAATTTAAGTTTAACACTAACCCTTCTCTTACAGGGAGCCCAATCTGTTCGGGATGCTGCTCTCTCCACCCTCAAGGTATGGGTGGGTGGCTTCGGGCAAAATGTAGCCAAGGCAAGACCATATATCCTCTCCCAAGAGATGGCTACTTTGATCTTTCCCGGGGGGAGGAGCACCGGCTACGTGGACCCCGAAGTAGCAGCTCCCCTGATAGCATCTATTCAAGACGCTGTTTCCCAACACCCAGAGGAGACTTCGGCGCAGGAGGTCGCAGAAGAGGTCGCGGCACTAGATCTCGACGCCGAGCCCATGACGGTGGACGGCTAGTGAGGCAAGTTTTGTAGGTGCTCAAGGCCTCCCCTTGAGCACATCTAGACCTTCTTCCCCTTCCTCTTCTACTTCCTTCCAGGGATTCTCAGGGGGATTTCTATCAGCTGGATCGAAATCCCTCTCGGCAATCCCTAAAGTCAAGGGCAAGCGTGACTCTAAATCGCTGCCAAAGCCCCTTCCTAGAAAGCCAAGTAGCAGCCAAGTCCATAAAACTCCAGCTCACCATCCCGGAGCAGACAAACCCAAACATGGGTCTCTCTCCAGAGGGTCGAAGACTAAGTCTTCCAAGGAAAGATCCCATTCTTCCTCTGCCGACCCTGTGGCATCCACCTCTAAAGGTGAGATACCAAAGGTATTCAAGGAGAGGGCAGAGCCCCCCTCCTTTGACCAGGAAGCATTCGCATCCAACATGATGCAACAAATGGGTAATATGGTTGGAAACTTGGTCAACACCAAGTTTCAAAAAATTCTGAAAAGGCTGGTCACACAGGAGACCATAGTCGCAGGTCTCCAGCAAGGCGTAGCGTCGGGCTTCAACAAGCCGGCCAAGCAGCCCAAGGCCAGCTTATGCCGGACTCCTCCACTCTCCCTCACTTCCACCCAAGTAACCCATGGAGGGTGGCTTCCTACGCACCTTTCGTAAACGGCATGCTTACGATCGAGGGCTGCGGAACTCGAAGGATTGAGGACTTCGAGTTCCACCCGCCAGGGTTGCAAGCCCCTTTCATAGGCTATGTCCGTCTTACGGAATCTGCCTTGATCAGGGAGGACAAGGTCCCAAAAGAGACGGTTATCCTCTCTTGGGACCAGGCACAACAGGCGTGGATCCGTAACCTGGATGAATTACAGTGTGTAAACACTAAGGTTACGGCCTTCAGGAGTCCCTTCAAAATTTTCACGGTGGACGCGGAGACCACAATCCCGTTCACATCTAAAGTGGCAGAACTCACTCTGCAAGCTGCAATGAGAGATGAGCCTATGCCACAGCTCCGGGAGACGGAACCAACATCCCTTCTACTTCCCGGAACAGATGACCTCTGGGTAGACCTCCCAGCCACCTTCTCGGTTGGCAAACTCAAACCCGACTGTGCCATCTCTATTTAGTGAGAGACTACCCAGGCTGTCTGATGGGTTCATCCAGACAGAATTCGACACTAGGACACGGCTTGCTAGGTCCCTCAACGTACTAGTCATGACGGAAGCAGCGGCTCTTATCTATGCACAAGAGCCGTTGTTCAAGATCATTGCTAAGGCACAATTGCTAAGTATGCAATGTGACTTATATGATTTTGTTGTGGCTAGGAGGAACTGCAGGAAGCATGTCCTAGCAGAATCCACTATCAGGCATGAACCAAACAAACTCCTGGCCTCATCGATATGAGGAGCGGATCTTTTTCCAGCCTCGGCTGTAAACGAGGTGCAACATGAGGCTGCTAGGTTGAACCAAAGCCTAAGGGTTCAGTGGGGACTAGTCTCCAAAAGGAAATTGGAGTCTTCCACATCGAATCCCAAAGCCAAGAAAAAGACCAGGAAGTTACAGCCCTTCCAGGCACCGCAGCAGCAAGAAGCTTTGGTTCAGGCAGTACCGGTTCCCCAACCCTCAACCTCTAAGAGTCAACCGCAACAGCAGTTCGTGCTGTTGACTCAGCCCCAACAGCCGCAGGCGTCAACCTCCTTTGCTGTCTCCCCGGCCTTTAACCCCACCTTTGAAAGCCAAGCATTTCAGGCCTTCAATAGGTTCGGCAGGGGCAGCAGAGCTAGAGGCGCCTTTCGTCAGCGAGGCGGCGGAAGGGCTACCAGCAGAGGTAGAGGTTCACGCGGAGGATGTGGAGGCCCCCCCTCAGCAACCCAATGAGAACCTCCAGGTAGGAGGGAGGCTGTACCTCTTTTGTCAACGTTGGAGGTTCAGCAATTGGGCCCAAAGTATTGTGTCCAAAGGTCTGGGTTGGAGTTGGATCCAAGGTCCACCTCCGCCCAACACCTTCTATCAAGAACCAACAGCGGAATTGATAGAGTATTCCCGCGATCTCCTTCAAAATGAGTAGTGTCAAGAGTCAAACATTTAAAATTTAAAGGTCGCTTGTTCAGTGTGCCAAAGAAAGACTCAGGCAAACGAAGAATAATCTTAGACTTGTCCCGTCTAAACTTATTCATTCATTGCGACAAGTTCAAGATGCTGACCATTTTACAGGTACGGACCTTACTTCCCCGTGGGGCCATCACCACCTCTATAGATCTTACAGACGCCTACTATCATGTCCCGATAGCAAGACACTTCCACCCGTTCCTAGGCTTCAAGTTAGGAAACCAAGCCTACTCCTTCAAGGTAATGCCCTTCGGGCTCAACATAGCCCCCAGGATATTTACAAAGTTGGCGGAAACGGTAGTCCAGGAACTAAGGTCTCAGGGGATCATGGTAGTAGCCTATCTGGATGATTGGCTCATGTGGGCCTCAAGCATCGAAGCTTGCCACAAGGCAACTGCCACGGTCATCCGTTTTCTGGAATTCCTAGGATTCAAGATAAACAGGACAAATCCCGGCTAACCCCGGCGTCCTGTTTCCAGTGGCTGGGAATTCATTGGGATTTGGATTCGCATACTCTATCAATCCCGCCGTTGAAAAGGAGAGAAATAGCCAAGGCAACCAGACAATTTCTCAAGTGCAAACAGACTTCCCGGAGAAACCAAGAAAGGATCTTAGGTTCTCTCCAATTCGCTTCAGTGATGGACGTCCTGTTGAAAGCCAAACTGAAAGATATAAATCGGGTTTGGCGTTCGAAAGCGAACAAAAGATTCCGGGACAGACAAGCTCCGATCCCGGCAATCATATGGAAGCGTCTCCGTCCCTGGACGGAGGTCAAGAACTTGTCAAAGACAATTCCACTACAGTTCCCTCCTCCAGCCTTAGTGATCCACACAGAGCATCACTAACAGGTTGGGGAGGGTACTCACAGTACAAGAAGGTACAAGGAACATGGTCCCTTCAATTCCGCCAGCTTCATATCAATGTGCTGGAAGCCATGGCAGTGTTCCTCACCCTGTAGAAACTTCGCCCAGCCAAGAAATCTCATATCAAGCTGGTGCTCGACAGTGCAGGGGTAGTACACTGCATCAACAGGGGAGGTTCCAAATCGAGCCATGTGAACCATGTCATGATAGCCATCTTTTCACTAGCAGGCAAGAACAAGTGGCACCTATCAGCCACTCACCTTGCCGGAATAAGGAACGTGGTGGCGGATGCGCTATCACATTCAGTCCCACTGGAGTCCGAATGGTCCCTGGACAAGAAGTCATTCAGATGGGTCTGTCAGCTAGTACCGGGGCTTAAGGTGGATCTCTTCGCCACGGTGTCGAATCACAAACTCCCTTGTTATGTGGCCCCCAACCTGGACCCTCTGGCTTATGCCACGGACGCGTTGGCTATAGATTGGAATCAATGGAACAAGATTTACCTTTTTCCTCTGGTGAATTTTCTCATGAAAGTTCTGAACAAGCTCAGGACATTCAAGGGTCACGTCGCTCTGATAGCTCCCAATTGGCCCAAGAGGAATTGGTTCCCTCTTCTGCTGGAGTTGGGCCTCCGCCCTCAACGAATTCCCAACCCCAGACTATCACAGCTGTTGCAAACGCCGACTGTGTTTGCTTCCTCAGGAATTCAGAAAGCCCTAACTTTATGGACTTCATGAAGTTTGCAGCACAGAGGGATGCCAATATCGATCCTCAGAACATCATGTTCTTAGAATCTGATAAACATGAATCAACCCTTCGTCAATATGATTCGGCAGTTAAAAAACTGGCTACATTCCTGAAGGAATCTAATGCACAAACCATGACCACAAATCTTGCAATCTCCTTTTTCAGGTCATTATTTGAAAAAGGTTTGGCAGCTAGTACCATCACAACTACCAAATCAGCTCTGAAAAAGATTTTCCAATTTGGATTCAAGATAGATTTAACGGATTCATACTTTACATACATCTATCCCCAGAGCTTGCGCCAGGCTCAGACCTACTGAGAGGCCTAAGTCAGTGTCATGGTTCTTAAATGAGTTCTTAAGTTAGCCTCAGATACTAACAATACCTCGTGTGAGCTATCTAGTCCTATTGAGGAAAACACTATTCCTCATAAGTTTAGCCTCAGGAGCTAGAATTTCAGAATTGTCGGCCTTATCTAGAGACCCAGGTCATATAGAATTTCTCCCTTCAGGAGAAGTGTTACTTTCTCCAGATCGCCAATTTCTTGCCAAAAATGAGGATCCATTGGATAGGTGGGCCCCCTGGAAAATTGTTCCGCTTCCACAGGACCCATCCTTATGTCCAGTCACTTCATTGAAAACTTACTTAGACAGGACAACCTTGAAATCTTCTGGACCTCTGTTTATTAGAGAAAAAGGTGGCACTATTTCCCTAAAAGGCATTAGGCAACAAATTTGATATTTTATCAAACAAGCCAACCCGCAGTCCTTCCCCATGGGTACATGATATTAGGGCTATAGCTACCTCAATAAACTTTTTCCAACATATGAAATTCAAAGATCTGAAGAAGTACACTGGCTGGAGATCTCCAACAGTATTCAAACGCCATTACCTTAAGTCCTTAGAAGCCCTTAAGTACCCAGCAGTAGCGGCGGGAAACACAGTTTCCCCGATACTGCTGGAGATAGTAGTAAGTAGTCCAACTTTATCTCTCCTTTGCCTTTTCCTTCCTACTGGCCTCATTAGCATTCTTGCCTTAGCCCAGTTACATCACAGCCGTACCGGTCCTTGGATGTAATATATTGTACATATTATTTAGTTCATAAGTACCTTTCATCTAAATGTATATTTACTATGATGACTCAAGTTTTATCTAATTTTAAGGTTGTATAGTCTTTACGTTACCTGTTTGTAACTTAATCTAGATTATAATCAACTAACCTTAATTGTTTTTCATTTGCCCTTTTGAAAATATTTTGTGTACTTCCTCTTCCCAAGCTGGCATTTTCTCTGGTACTATTTCACGGAGCGACACAGGCTGAGCCCAGAAAAGGGATTTTTACGTAGGAAAAATCTATTTCTGGGCAAAGGACCTGTGTCGCCCAGTGAAATCCCACCCTTATCTTCCCCCCCCCCCCCCCCCCCCCCCTGTGTAGACCAAGCTTGGGTGCTATCTGCAGGAATGACGTCAGAGGCGCTAGCTGTAACGGTAGCGGGTAGTGAGCCTTAGGTTGGCTCCTCTCTTTTTGAGGTTTTTTGATGTAGGGAGAGGCTAAATGGAAAAAGACCTGTGGTAGTGGTTTCACTTGCCCCAGAAACCTTACCGACACCTTATAATAAAGGTGAGCGAGCCAGAATAATCTGGCATTTCCAATTTAGCTGTTCTCTGGTATTATAGCAATATTTTACCTTAGAAATAGTGCTAAAGGAACCTATTTCACTGGGCGACACAGGTCCTTTTCCCAGAAATAGATTTTTCCTACGTCAAAATCCCTTTTATCAGGTCCAATAAATGTTTTGCAAAAGTGGAAAATTCCACAAACATTAATCCAAAGAAATATTATTATGATATATGGGACTCTCAGACTCAAACTCAGGAACAAATTCCTGGGGTTCAAGAACCCCTCACCACGTCAAGGTGGTCCTAGGTTGAGGGGATTAAGGTTTTGGAGATCTTCAGTTTTGTGGATTGGTCGATTGGAGCATTGGCAAAGAAGTTGGAGGACTGCCCTTTGCTTTCCAAGGATCTTCAGGAAGTCTGCCCTTCGCTTTCTGAGGATCTTCAGGAGGACTGGCTGGGAGTGCTTTCTTCTGATAAAGCGGTTAGAGATGGTGCGGAGGAATTAGCTTCCTTGTTCGCCATGGGAGTGTTGAAGAAGCGTGAGCTGTGGTGCTCCTTTACCACTATTGGAGTAACGACGATACAGAAGTCTGCTCTCTTGTTTTCCCTTCTGGGTAAGTTACACGTGTTTCCTATAGACACGGTGCAGGATGTTCTTTCTGCTCTTGAAAAGAAATCCACTACGGCTTTGCTAGCGCAATCCACCAAGTACTACCTTAAGTCCTCAACAGCAGTTGTGGAACCAACCAAGTCCTTTTCGTCATTTCAAAAGCAGCCTTTTTGTTGGGGAAAGTTGTGCCCTTTTGCCAGACCTTGCTCCAACCTTCATCCACCCTTTAAGCCCTCGTCTAGATCCGCAGCTAAGCCTGCAAATAAATAATGTTCCAGTCCTTTGCATGCCCGGAGCCGCCAGGCTGCACCAGTTTTGGGAGGAGTGGAAGATTAGGGGTGGAGAAGCCTGGGTTATCAAAGTGTTATGTCTGGGTTATGCCATTCCTTTCGCGGAAAGACCTCCCCTGCCCAAGGTCCCCATCTTATTAACATCATACTCCGTTGGCTCGGAGAAGTTATGGTTTTTGAGGAGGAAGTAAATTCCTTCGTTCTCAAACGTGCAGTCGAGGAGGTCAATAACATGTCGGTGGGTTTCTACAACAGGCTTTATGTAGTCCCGAAAGCATTGGGGAGGGGCTGGAGGCCCGTTGTGGATGTCAGCGCCTTGAATCGTTATGTTCTGAAAATGAAGTTCAAGATGGAAACGCAGGGTTCCATACATGCTTCGCTTTGTCAGGGGGATTGGATGGTATCCCTCAGCATGCAGGATGCCTACTTCCATGTCCCAATCCATCTCTGTTTTGTTTTTCAGAACAAGATCCTTCAGTTTTGGGCGCTGTGCTTTGGCCTGTTGACAGCACCTCAGTGTTCACTGGGATCCTAAGTCCCCTGGAATAGTGGTTGGATTTGATGGGGATAAATGCGTCTCTGTATTTGGGTGACTGGCTTCTCTGCGCCCCTTCAGAGAATCAGTGTGTGAAGGACCTAGAGAGGACTGCCTGACACAGAAGTTAGGCATTGTAATAAATGTGTCGAAATCCCAAGTTTTTCTTTCTCAGAGAATTATCTATTTGGGAATAACTCTGGACTCTCAGACTTTTTAGGCTTTTCTGTCCCCGAAAAGAGTAGAGTCATGCCTTCGGACAGTGCAGGAAGTCACAACCAGATTCTACAGTTTCCCGATCACAAAAGAGGTAAAGAGTGATCTCTTGTGGTGGAATTCAAGAGAAAGGCTTCAGGAAAGCATGTCTCTTCTTCCAGTGAACCCCTGCCTACAGTTTTATTCAGATGCATCGGCTGTAGGTTGGGAATCCCTTCTTCAGGATCGCAAAGTGTCGGGAGTTTGGACAGTCTCAAAAATTCCTGCACATCACCGTCAAGGGGCATCTGGCAGTGTTCGTGGGCCTTTGGGAGTTTGTACTTATAGTCAAAGGTCAAGTGGTGGCCATTATGCAGACAATTCCACAGCCCTGTCATACAGTCAGAAACGGGGGGAACTCGTTCGTTCACTTTGTTCACAACAGCATGGGGTCTTCTCCTTTGGGCAGAACATCGTATCCGTCTGAACGCTGAACATGAAAGTAAGCCTAGATCTGTGTAAGGTTTGGGGAAACCATCCATAAATTTTTTTGCAATGTCCAAGAACAACCTTCTTCAGTTGTTCTGCTCCCCAGTTCCAGATCCTCTAGCCTGAGCAGTAGATGCGATGTTGCTGGACTGGTCGGGGCTAGATGCATACGATTTTCCTCCCTTCCAGATGATCAGGGAGGTCATCAACAAAGTAAAGCCTCATCAAAATGTTCACCTGACGTTGATAGCTCTTCTTTGGTCGAGGAAAGAATGGTTTCCAGATCTTCTTCATATGTTGGTGGACTTTCCGAGCCTCCTTCCTCAAAAGAAGTCACTTCTCAGACAACCTCACTTCCATTGCTTCCATCAAGGGTTGCCCACTCTTGCGCTGACAGGCTTCAGACTGTCAGGAGCCTCGTCAGAGCAAAAGGTTTTTGCCGTGGAGCTGCAGAAGCATTGCAAGATGCAGATTTACTTCTTCTAACTACCCTGGTCCTTGGGGCCCAGCTGCTGATCCAACTAAATTAGTCAGAACTTTTCTTTCTACTAAAAACATTTCATCTTTCTGCCTTCCTCCCTCTTATAAGGTATGGGTTCTATGATGATGACTATTGGCTTGGTTTTGGACATGGTTTAGGCTAAATCTTAGGATTTGAAGGAGGGTGAGGATGGACGGCATGCTACCTCACCCGTAGAACTCTAGTACCTGACGTGATCGAGCGAGGGGAAAGTTTATTGTCAAACCCTATCTTCAGTGCCGGGTCTGATCTCGACGGACATCATGACGCCTTAGCACTGGAGATAGGGTGTATATCCGGTAATTACCCCTAGGACGACCCTAATTAAAGGGATGACCCGTCCTCTAAGTGTGACTCCATGGTGGGTATGGGGAATATCTGGATGAACTATATTTTTCACGTTATATGGCAACCCCCCCTATTTCGGCTGACGACCCTATGCTTTTGTCAAAGGACTTGTGCACGGAACCCAAACTTCAATCAATCATGGTCGGTCCCTTATGATCAGGGTAGTACCCCTGGACTGAATGACAGACGGACACAGATGACGACCCAAAGCAATGCGAGTAGATATACCTCCAAGAAATCTCAACAAAAAGCATCTGGCTCCAGTATTGTCACATTGGAACCATATGCCAGGAAGAAAAATAAAAATTATGAAATAGCTCCTGGGGTCTTTGTACCCAATTCCTTTAATAAATACCTTAATTTAAAGCTAGAAGGTGACAATATAGACATTTTTCAAGTGCATAGGGAAATCGTTAAATGTTGTGGCAGACAGCCAAAAATAACACCGCAGAATGGAAACATGCTCCTGGTAGAAAGCACCTCCCCAGAGGAAAGTATCAAGTTGATGGGATTGTCGGACCTTGCGGGAGTTACGGTTGAGTGTACTCCCCACTCCAGCCTTAACTCCAGCAAGGGCTTGATTTATGCCCCTCAGTTGATGGCTTTCTCTGAGGAGAGACTTTTAACAGAATTAAAAGGCCAGGGTGTAATAAAGGTGGACAGGATGACGAAGAAGGTTGATAATAACAGAATACCTCAGCCTACCTTAATATTAACTTTTGAAACCTTAAGACTTCCGGAATGTGTCTTTGCAGCCTGGTATAGGTTTAAGGTAAAGCAGTACATCCCGAGACCCAGAAGGTGTTTCCATTGCCAGCATTTTGGACACACCCTACAATCGTGTCGATCCAAATTGCAAGAAAATCCTGCAGTCTGTGTCAACTGTGGAGAAGTATGAGCATGGTAATGTGCACCAGGGAACCGAAATGTGTTCACTGTGGTGAGGGACATGCCTCGTCATCTCAGCAGTGTGATATATATTTACTTGAAAAGGAAATACAAGCAATTAGAGTGATTGAAAGAACAACATTTAAGGAAGCACGAGAGAGAGCCAAAGCAAAGACTGTAAGACCCGGTCTAAGTTTTGCTACTGTAGTAGCAAAATTAAAAAGCCAAAAGAAAGAGACAAATAAAAACACCCAAGTTAAGAGCACAAAAGGAAAATCAAATAAAGAATCATTAAAAAAGCCAGGCTAACGAATAATCTGAGTCAACTGGCATGATGAGAATTAAAGACAAGGTTCGCTAGAACCAACAAGAAAGACCCTAGTGTGGAATTGAAGAAAATTGAAGTGCCAGTTGAGATACACCCTCCACCATCTGCCTCTTTGGAGGCAAGGCCAGTGGTTGCTGGTCTGGTGCCAGCTTCTGTTGGTGCCAACTCCTCTTTGGAGGACAAACCAGCAGATGCTGGTCCCCCGGTGTCAGTCCTCGCTGGTACTTCTGCCTCATCAGAGGCAGAGCTGGCTACTGCCAGCAGTACAAAGACACTTGAGGTGGTCTCTTTAGAGAACACCTCTGCTCTCTCCATCTCGATAGAGATGGAGAGCGAAGAAACTAAAAAACCCTTCAGTATCAAAAACACTGAAGGAAAAGATGTTGGCTCTACGAAGGCGATAACTCCTCCCAAGAAGCCAACAAAACCTTCCATCAAAATGCCTCCCCCTAGTAGAAAAAAGAACTCTCCCAGTCTTGTAAAAAGGAACCACAATGTTGGTCCTAAACGTGAATAAATTCACTTCCATTATTCAGTGGAACTGTCAGGGACTGCGAGCAAAGTATGAGGAAGTGAAGCTTTTAATCTATGAGCACTCTCCTGTAGGGATATGTTTGCAGGAGACCATGCTAGGTGAATATACCCCTTGTCCTAGGGAATATGTTCACTATAGAACTAAATTTGATTTAGAGGTGGGAAATCATGGTGGATCCCTCATCTACATCCGCCGAGATGCTCCACACTACAAAGTAAAACTAAATACTCCACTTCAAGCTGTGGCTGTACGAATTAATTTAAGGAGGCAATATACTATATGTTCCCTTTACATTCCACCCAATAGCCATGTCTCCCAAGAGAACTTAATACACTTGATGCAGCAACTACCAGAGCCATTCCTTCTACTTGGTGACTTCAACAGTAGACATCCATTGTGGGGAGATGTAACATCAAACCAAAAAGGGAATATGATGG
The DNA here is from genome assembly GCF_015104395.2 of Macrobrachium nipponense. Taxonomy (NCBI): domain Eukaryota; kingdom Metazoa; phylum Arthropoda; class Malacostraca; order Decapoda; family Palaemonidae; genus Macrobrachium; species Macrobrachium nipponense. The sequence continues at coordinate 80,311,254 of NC_061108.1, forward strand.
CATCATTTAATAGAAAATTGAAGATATAGGTCTTCTTAATACTGGAGAACCTACCCATTACCACATTCAGACAGGCACCGTCTCCTGCATCGACCTTTCAATATGTAGCTCCAACTGCAGTGTTGATTTTAGTTGGAGAGAACAAGTGATGACTGGCATACCAGTGACCATTCTCCAATTGTGATCGACACCAATGATGGTCACCTATCCCGAGATCGCCACGATGGTGCTTAGAGAAAGCAAATTGGAGAAAATTCAAAGACTTGAGCGAGTTGGAGGGGGATGCAAAGATCTCCCAAGTGTAGATGATGCCATTGATCTACTCAATGGAACATTGCATACTGGCAGGTCTACACTCAATTCCTCGAACTAAGGGACTATTCAGGAGACGGCCAGTACCGTGGTGGTCAGAAGACCTAAGGCTACGTTACACCGAGCTACAAGGTCATCATTGACCAGGTGCCGTAGACATCGCACCTTGGACAATGTCATAATTTACAAACAGTGTAGGGCACGATTTCGAAAAGCTATGAAAGCTGCCAGAAGACAAGCATGGGCCGAATATGTATCCTCTATTAACAGCAGAACGCCAGTCTGTAGCATTTGGAAGAAAATAAGAAAAATTCAGGGTAAATTTACACCCAATCCTCCTCCAGTACTTAAAGTGAATAATACTCATGTCACTGATGCCACAGAAGTTAGTAATACATTTCAGAACACTTCGCTCGAGTCTCTGAGAAATCAGATAGTTCCCCAGGACATAATTTCAGAATGATGGAAGAACAACAGGTACTTGACTTTTCAGCAAAGAAAGCTGAATCATATAATATGCCTTTTTCTGAAAGGGAGTTTGACTCTGCTTTATCTAGGAGCAAGAACACTGCCCCTGGTCCAGATGAGATTCCTTATGAAATGTTTAAACACATTTCGAAGAACACAAAACTTTTTATAATAAGTATTATCAATAGAATATGGGTTGAAAGCAGCTACCCTACCATATGGGAATTAGCCACCATGTTACCGTTCCTTAAGCCTGGAAAAGATCCCCTGTGTGCAGCAAGTTACCGCCCCATTGCTTTAACTTGCTGTTTGTGTAAATTGATGGAAAAAATGGTAAATGTAAGACCGATGTGGTATCTAGAGCACAACAATATTCTAACACCTTCTCAGTGTGGTTTTTGAAAAATGCACTCTACCCTGGACATCTTACTGCAACTTGAAACCTCTGTCTGTGAAGCCTTTGCCTCCAAGCAACATCATGTGACAGTGTTTTTTTGATATAGAAAAGGCATATGACACTGCTTGGAGACATGGGATTCTGAAGACTATACATAATAGTGGTCTACGAGGTAAATTAACCTTTATTTGTGAAATCCTTTTTACATCGTAGGTATTTTAAAGTTAAAGTTGGCAGTACTTTATCAGAGAAAAGGTGCCAGAAAGAAGGTGTTCCCCAGGGCAGTGTTCTCAGTGTAACACTTTTTGCTCTAGCCATAAACAGTGTTGCAGCTGTCATTCCAAGAGAGGTTTTAAAGACACTGTTTGTGGATGATTTGTTGATATCCTTTGCTGCCACCCGGATGACTGTAGCAGAAAGAAAGCTACAATTAACAATAAATAAAATAGTAAGTTGGGCTGAGAAACAGGGTTTTAAAATCTCTGTAAGCAAGACTACTGCTGTCCACTTCTGTCGGATCAGGGGAGTGCATCCTGATCCAGACCTCTATTTGTATGGCCGTAGAATCCCATGTGTAGAACAAGCACACTTCTTAGGCCTAGTTTTTGACAGTAGATTGACTTGGGTCCCCCATATCAAACATATAAAAGCAAAGAGCCTAGAAGCTCTACACATCTTGAAGGTGCTTTCTCACACCAGTTGGGGAGCTGATAGAAATCTTTTACTAAGGCTTCATAAATCTTTAATCTTGTCAAAGCTGTCATATTGGTTGTGATATTCTTCAGCTTCCTCATCTAACTTAAAAACTTTTCAGATTCAGTACATCATTCAGCTATTCGTATAGCCACAGGAGCTTTCCGTTCGTCACCAATATCTAGTTTGCTAGTTGATGCAGGAGAGGTGCCTCTTGAACTCTATCGCCAGTCATCATTACTTCGGTACTGGTTTAGAGCGCAAAGACTCCCCAAATCTCAGGCATTTGCTGTGGCAAATAGAAATATTTTTAATGGTTTTTATGAAAAAGTCATCCAAGGTATCCATCCTTTTAGCTATAGAATAAAACAAATTTTAGAGGATACAAATATTAACAAATATCCCATTATTCCCTTTGTGTATCCCAGTACTCCTGTCTGGAGGTTACCTGATGTGAAATTCTGCAGGTACTTCAATGGAGCAAAGAGAAATAAATCTGATGAGGAAATAAGGGCAATATTTTTTAGATCATGTTTATCAGAGCATATAGATACATGTTTTATATTTATTGATGGCTCCAAGTCCAATGCCGGCGTTGGATATGGAGTTTATAGCCAATCTTTTAACCGAAGAGGTGCACTTCCTTCTATTGCCTCAAACTTTACAGCTGAATTGTATGGCATCCTAGTAGCACTGGAACATATTGTAACACTCCCAGTGTGTAGCTACACAATATTTTGTGACTCCAAAAGTGCCTTACAGTCCCTGGAAGTCTTTAATACTGATCATCCCTTGGTGTTGAAGATCTTGCTGTGGATCTTCTTGCACCAAAATAGAGGCAGCATTGTTTCCAGTTTTGTTGGGTTCCTGCCCATGTGAACGTATCGGGAAACGAAGAGGCAGACAAGCTAGCCAAATCAGCAGCGCAAACTTTAGTACCGAAAATGCCCTGTTCCATATCGTGATACATTTTTTGATATATGGAAATCTGTCCAGTATTTATGGGCACTTCAGTGGGACAGAGTAGGCCCCAACAAAATGAAAGAAATTACTAGACAGACACACCCTTGGAAATATGACCTAATACCAAGGAAGTGGGAGGTTGTATTGTGTAGATTGCGTATTGGCCATACGCGTTTAACTCACGGCTATCTGATGGATGGGGAGAATGAGCCATTCTGTGATGATTGCTTAGTTCCACTGACTGTTAGGCATTTGCTGGTTGAGTGTCCCAGTCTAGTGGAACTTAGGAATAATTTTTTTAGCTTATAGTAGTGAAGCAGGTGGTAACTATAGCATGCCAAAACTGTTGGGAGAAAGCATGTGTGTTAATAACGTTATCTCTTTTATTAAAGAAGCTGGCTCTCAAATATATCTGACAGCTGTGCTGTCTTAGTATATACATTTTTTTTTTCTTTTTAATAGTTTTACTGTTATGTGATAAATCACAATTCTTTTTATCGGAATATTATTTATATTTTTATCAGAAATTTAATTTATTTTTTTAAATAAAATTTATATATCTCTCATAAAGATAAAGTTATTTTGAATGTTGTATAATATATTATAAAAGTTAAAAGATCACATTTAGTATTCGGCGTCGGTGACCCTGGTAGTTGTGATGCCAGATAACTCACAATCAATCAATCAATCAATCTTCTAACTACCTTTACTAGTTGAAGTGGATTGTCTTCAGAAGATGGTGTAGACAGGCTAAAGTCTCTTCTTCTGAGACTACTGAGAGTCAGATTGCTGACTTCCTTCTCTTCCTAAGGTCTTCAAGGAAATTAACGCCCTCTATGATTAAGGGATATCGACCAATGCTCAATTCAGTGTTCAAACATAGGGGACTTGAACTGTCGTCGAATAGAGATCTGACAGATCTTATTCAGTCTTTTGAGACATTGAAAGTGCCGAAGGACTGTGTAGCTTGGAATCTCAATGTAGTCCTGATGTATATTTTCATACCTCCCTTTGAACCTCTTTAATCATCTCTGAAGAATTTAACCAAGAAAACTCATTTTTTATTTGCACTGGTCTGCAAAACATGTCAGTGAAATTCACGCTGTGGACAGAAGAGTAGGTTTCGCTCAAGGAAATGCAACTTGTTGCTTAACCCTTTCCTTCTTGATGACGAACGATTATCCGTTGGAACCTTGGCCTCGCTCTTTCGTTATTAAGGATATCATGGATATTCTTGGGCCAGAAGAGGAGGAAAGACTTCTTTGGCCAGTGAGAGCGATAAAATTTGATCTGCATAGAATGGAGAAAGTGAGAGGTCCCTCTTCATGTTTATGGTGTTCAGTAAAGGATCCTTCTCGTCCCCTTTCAAAGAACACTATCAGATTGCTCATCATCAAGGCACACACCCAAGTTAAGGACGAGTCATTCACGCTTTTGAAGGTTAAGGTGCACGAAATGAGAGCTGTCGCTACCTCACTAGTGTTTTGCGATAACCTATTGTTATCAGCAATCTTACAATCGACAGTTTGGAGGTTTAAGTCTGTGTTCGCTACACATTATTTGAAAGAGGTCGAGACCGTGTTTGAGAACTGTAGTACTCTCAGGCCTTTATCTATTGCTGGCATGGTATTGGGAAAAGCAACATAAGGGGGTTTTCTGTTCATCTATTATTTCACCTTGTATCAAGGTTGTTGGTTTTTTGGGAAGTCTGGAGGTATTTAGTACCTGGAGTACCCTCCAGTCGGTTTGGAATAGAGGGAATTGGTTTTAATTGACCATATCTGTTGTTTTATTTGTGGTATCTGGTTCTTAGCAAGGTCATTGTTAATTTCTTGTTTCCTTTCCAAGTCAGTGGTTGGGCCCACGACTTAAGGATCATTCCATTTTGTAGAGAGGATGCACTGTCTAGCCATCATTCTCTCTACTAAATAAGCTTAATGCCAACCAGAGGCAGTAATCACCTACAATAGTTCACTTACATGGTAAGGTATTACAAACATATGGTCAATGCTTTCATACTATAACCCTTTTGAGAATTGATGTATTTTCAGAAGGTGTTATCTCCACTACCCTCCACTGTTCAATTTGGAATCAACTGAACAACTGCTTGGTGAGACTGAATAAAAATGATATTTTTATAATGAAATAAAGTTTGAAATAAAGTTTTATTCATACTTACCAAGCAATTATTTGATTCAAGCCCTCCCTCCTCCCCAAAGATGGAATTTGCTAGGCCTAATGGCCCTTGCCTGGTCTGTGAAACAGTGTTTACTAAGTGTGGAAAGGTCTTAGCCCACACTGAGTTGTGGTGAAGAGAGGTGCACTGCTCACTTGTCCACGATGATCATCCAAACATAAATATTGTTCCAATCTTTATATTAAGTGGTGCTAGCAAAACAAACAGGATGCTACAAGATGATACTTCCAACAAAGAGGTAAAAGTTTTCTTATGCATATCCAATATGTACATTGGTGAATTGGAGCCAAAATGGATCAGCATTGTGGCGGAATCACAAGCTGAAAAACAAGCTGGCAAAATCCCCCCCCACATTAACCTTCTTACGCCGAAGCCCTAAAAACGTCTCCCGTATGCCGAGGCGGGTTTGGAGTTTGTGCGGAAGCGGAAAAAATAATTTTTTCAAAAAATCACAGCGCGCTTAGTTTTCAAGATTAAGAGTTCATTTTTGGCTCCTTTCTTTGACATTGCCTGAAGTTTAGTATGTAATCATCAGAAATGAAAAAAATATCATTATCATATATAAATAATGCGATATATGGTAGCCGAACAAGAAAAGAAAAAATTTCATACATAATTGTATTTCAAATCAAGCTGTGCGAAAAACGGTTAAAGCTAACGAGTTACTTTTTTATCGTTGTATTGTACACTAAATTGCATCATTTTGATATAT
>NC_061108.1:80317495-80337783 GCF_015104395.2 Macrobrachium nipponense
CATTTTGATATATACACATTGTAAAACAATCAAAGCAACACAGAACAAATATTATCACAAAATGATGCGTGAATTCGTAATGTGCGGACATAAAAAATGTTTTCAAAAATTCACCATAAATCTAATTATTGTTCTAAGAGACTTCCATTTGGTTCAAAATGAAGAAAAATGATTGAATATTACGATACTGTAAGATTTTGAGCTTAGAATGGCAGTTTTCATCCATTTCGGACGAGTTAAATTTGACCGAATGTCAAAATTTTTATATATATTTTTTTATATGCAAATATTGCAAAAATGAGAAAAGCTATAACCTTCAAATATTTTTGTTTGTATTCTTCATAAATTTGCGCACATTTTCATATATGAAACTCTATAAAACGCCTAATATGAAAAGGAGTAAATATTAGGAGAATGCGATGTACAGTTGGACACAGGTTTCCATGGTACACCTTCTTGAGGGACTTCGAAAAATTATATGGTAACAGTGTTTACTGCGGGGGGATGGGGGAGGACTCTTCCTCTCTTAGCAAGAGTTCCACCAATAAGCTCTGGAATTCTTTCAGTGGGAGGAGTCATTAGGTATGGTTGGAGAAAACACACACACACACACGGAGTAAAAAAAAAAAGAAATCTGAGCAGGGTATATCGTTGTAACTAAGATTACTGTCTCACTTTTAATATAAGTTTGTTTATTAAGATTCCATTTAACTTTCGTCTAAGGCGTTATCTTACCACCGTGTCTGTTATTATATATCGGTCATATTCATTACGCAATACTTAAAATTGATCAAAATTTTAGAGTTATATTGGTATTGGAGAGAATCACGAACATCATAACAGGATATTTTAACCTTATCACGTAAGCCACCAAGATAGTATCGGTTGCAGTGCGTTTCCTACCAATGATATAATAGGAAGCTATAAAGAGAAACGCAGCAGCACTTCATTGAACATACCCAAAAACTCTGTGAACGTGTTTTAAGTGTCCGACACCTTAGCTCCTCTCTCTCTCTCTCTCTCTCTCGTCTCTCTCTCTCTCTCCTCTCTCTCTCTCTCTCTCTCTCTCTCCCCCCTACTCCCCCCCATATTAGCCCCCCCTTCTACTTTAAAGTGACATGTCATCTAAAAATACCACTGCGCCAAGTATTCAGTTTTGATATGTCATTAATACCCTTTAATCTTAACTAAACTAATATATGCATATATATTTTTTCGGGGGGCGGGGCGAGTGGTGTCGGGGATAGAGTTCTTGTTGTTAAACTGTCTCACAGGTTTTGGAATTCTAAAATGTAATTCAAACTGACAAGCTTCTTGCTTTTGCTGTACCGATGTCCTCAGCCTGGCTTTGCTACAACTGAAATGGGTGGGGGACTAGAGGTATGGTGGGCCTGTTGCGACCCCCGATGAGTGGGACGAAATACTAGATATGCTCGCGGATAGAGTGTATGGCTACAGAAGAAGCTCCACTTTGAAATATTTTCTTGTTTTTCTTTAATGCCTGCGGTGTTTTAAGTGTTTATCCTAATATTATTATAGTACTGTAGATTTTCTAAATACAACATTTACAAGAAGAAGGATTGGGTTAAACTCACTCTCTCTTGTAAATACATTAGAATGAAAAGGAGGAGAGAGAGAGAGAGAGAGAGAGAGAGAGAGAGAGAGAGAGAGAGAGAGAGACTAGACGTTACTGAGGATCAAAATGAAACTACTAGGGACAGAGAAAATTCCACAACGTGTAATGGAAAGTGAAGAAGGACTCCCAAACTTGGGTTGCAAACTTTTAACCATTCCCATATGGTAATTAATTCGTTTGCCAATGATAAATAATTGTTGATATTCAGAGGTTTCATGTATTCATGGTTGGGTTTGTATTCCCTCTTGAATATACTGTAGAGATTATTCCCTACACGCCGTTCATTACAATAATTATTACATGATATGGATAAACATATCTACTTGGCTTCTGTTTTCTAATATATTAATTGTGATACATGTTTTATTGTCATACGGACAGAAATTCCTTTCGCTCTTATCATCATTCGTGTGAGGTATAAAGAACCAGACATCTCTATTGTTAAACAGCCCCTTCAGTCATTTACCTTTCCATTGTGGAAAGAGCTATTTGGAGAAATGTAGTTTGATCATATTGTCCTAGGGTTCTCTTTTTAGATAATTTTTTAAGAAAAAATCAGGATAGCGAAATTCCCTTTAGATTTTGAACTCCTTTAAAATATCAAATTCACATTTCGAATAAATAATTTTAATAATCATGACCTGGAGCTAAACGATATGCATAGGTCTATTTACGATTTTTTTTTTTTACATCATACGACATGGAAGTTCAGCGGAAGCCATGGGGTAATCCAAATATACACACTCAATTTTTACATTTATTTTTAATATTAGTGAGAAGTCCAGCCACCTTCCTTCTAGATCACCTCTTGCAATCTGTTAGGCATAGAAGATTCGTGGTTTCTGACGATCTGTGGTAGGTTGTGGAAGAGTTTCCATTGTGTTTCCAGAGGTTCATAAGTTGATCTGGTCTCCTCTCCCTCTCAGGCTCCCAACATTTACCAAATTAGCCTAAATATTCTTATTTCTTAGTGAGAGTTTGTCTGTATCCTTACTTGGCCAGCCAAGCAACTGCAGATCCTCTCGACCTTGAAACCATTCCTGGACTATTCTGGCCGTATGGATGGGGCAGCGGTCGTGAATGAAAATGACAGGAGCAGGTGGGGAGGAATAATTCCGCTGTTGAAGTGAAAGAAATTAGAAATCCTGAAGAATTTCAATGCATTTTTCACCAGTGAACCTCCACTCAATCCTGGTGATATCCATAAATGTAAGAAGAACCAGCCCCACACGTTTACTGTGACGTGCCCATTACTGGTCACCTCGTAAATTTCTTCTGTAGTATCTGAAGGGAAAAAATCTAATTTTTAACAATTTACGCTTTGCTTTTCGTAAAAGGGAAAATAATTCTATATCGTTTGGGGAAATAAAATGCTAAGTAACAACCCTTGCAATAAGTTAAGAATGTTTATTCATCTGCAAGGATTAATACTTATAATAGCATTAACTTTGATCTGCAACAGTCCGTTATGATATGATATTCTTTAATAAAGTAAACAGGCTGTACTCTATATTATAAGTTTGCCTTCGTGTTATTCATAAAATAAGAATGTATTTTGCTTAATGCCTGAAAGCTGGCCATAGTATAACTAATGGGGGGTTTTCAATGAAGAATTTTTATTTTCACACTTTCCTTCGTGATTATTCATAAAATTAATAATGTATTTGCTTAATGCCTGAAAGCTGGCCATAGTATAACTAATGGGGGTTTTCAATAAGAAGAATTTTATTTTCACACTTCTCGTGGGAATATAATTCAATTACGGAAAATACATGGTTATTGACAAAATTATCATCTTTTGATGATAATATTACCCTTGCTTATAATTATTATAGTCTGACTGTTATTAATGATTTTAGAAACTCACCTTATATTACTCGGTCTTCGGTTATGTATTCTGCCGTGACTTCAGCTAGTAAAAGACCTTTCGTCACTGCATACGACTCGAGACCAAAATTCCATATCCTCCCCTAAAAACTGTTGAACGAAGACAAGCCTATCAGCACGATGCCGAGAAATTCCTTCTTGGCAGGAATTCTATGAGGTATTCCTGCCTCATGCAGACGTCTTTGCACCGTCATAGCCTAAACATTTAATGCCAGACGTTCAATAATAGCAATAGTATTGGTAAAAGGATCTTCTTATGCTGCTCGTCGAATGTCGTCGTTATCCTAACGCGTGGTCATTCGTGGTGGAGGTCTTCGAACTGAAATACGTAATTAACATGCAGATACCTAGATAATCAAGATTAATTATAGCCTGTTTACTTATGGGAACGCTATTTGGTATTCTGGGAAGTAAAGAGAAAGAATCACTATTAGAGTTCAACAGGACCAAGGCAACTGTAATTTAGGTTTCATAATTTCACGGGTTTATAAGGTTTATAGTTTAAAAAATTAATAAATAAATGAATGAAATAAATGCTATCCAAAGTCGTCAATTTCCCAGTCTAAGCGTGCCTCCTTTTCCATTTATTTACTGTTGTAGGGAGACCTCAATACCGCTGTGCAACAGCACGTATTGAAAGCCCACTTTCTCGTAGAGCAACGATCTGCGCCCGGAGAACAATATGTTGCTGTTCATTTGGAGACTGTAACGAATACTACTAGCAGAGGACAGATGCCCTATCAAAATTTATACAACACCTCAGTCTAGCCATGATTGGGTGACAAACTTGTTAGCGTGTAAAAGAGGTGCTGTAGCAGTGATATCGTTATCACCGAACAAAGTGATATATTAAATCACACGATTACTGGACTGATTGATTGATTGCTGTTACTGGCATTGCACATCTCACGTCATTACTGTCATTGTTAATTGTCTGTTTGAAACACTGTTTACTAAAGGTGGTGCTGTTCCTCTCTTAACGTGAATTCCACTAATCAGCTTTCGAGCTGTTTTAGTGTATAAGAGGTTGGAGGAGGAAAACTTGTAATAAGTGTTAATCATCATAGATGAATAAACATTATCCTAATGCAGGGGTTGTTACTTAGCATTACATTTCCCCAAACGATATATCATTATTTTCCCTTTTACGGAAAGCAACAGGTAAATTGTAAAAAATTTAGATTGTTTTCCTTCAGATACCACCGAAGAAACATTTTTACGAGAAGTGGCCAGGAGTGGCTTGTAACCGTAAACGTGTGGGCCTGGATTTCCTTACATGGTATATGTGATATCACCAAGACTGAAGGGTTTCACCAGTGCAAAATACGTTAAAATTCTTCAGGATTTCTTCCTCCCTTCGCTTCACCAGCGGCATTATCCCTTTCCACCTAGTCCTGTCATTTTCATTCATGACGGCTGCCCCATCCATACGGCCAGAATAGTCCAGGAATGGTTTCAAGGTCGAGAGAATTTGAATTGGTTGCCTGGCCAAATTAGGGTGCAGAACCACATAGATCCCGAGAGAGATAACGTCGATTTATTAAAGACTGAACAATTCACAGGTGCCCCGAGAGAAGCCGAAGTGCAGTGGAAAAATCACTGAATTTCTAATCAGTTTTCTCCCATGTATGCATAAATTTTTTTTTTATTCTTGTTCCCATTATTTTTATGCACATCCATTTCAAAAGTGATAAAAGCTACAACCATGGGTTGTTTTAAGTTGTATTCTACATGAAATTGCGCACATTTTCATATATAAAACTTTATGTAACGGCTAATTTAAAACGGTGCAAACATTACAACAATCGGACGTTCTGATTTTTTCGGAAGAGTTACCCATGCGGACGTAAGAAAAAAAAGTTTTTTTTCATAAATTCACCATAAATCTAAATATTGTGCTAAAGACTTCCTATTTGTTTTAAAATGAAGGTAAATGATTGAATATTACTAGAATGTAATAGTTTTAGCTTACAATTGCGTTTTTTTACCATTTCAGTCGCGTCAAAGTTGACCGAAGGTTGAAATTTTGGCACATCGTTATTTATATGAAAATATTTCATAACTGATAAAAGCTACAACCATGGGTTGTTTTTAGTTGTATTCTACATGAAATTGCGCACATTTTCATCTATATAACTTTATGTAATGGCTAATATAAAACGGTGCAAACATTACGACAATCGGACAAAAAAATTTATGATTTTTTCGGAAGAGTTACCGGGCGGACGTAAGGAAAAAGTTTTTTTTTTTTTTTTAAATTTCACCATAAATCGAAATATTGTGCTAGAGACTTCCAATTTGTTGTAAAATGAAGGTAAACGATTGACTATTACTAGAATGTAAGAGTTTTAGCTCACAATTGCGTTTTTCAACCATTTCAGTTGAGTCAAAGTTGACTGAAGGTTGATATTTTGGCACTTATCGTTATTTATATGAAAATATTTCAAAACTGATAAAAGCTACAACCATGGGTTGTTTTTTAGCTTGTAGTTTTACATGACAAATTGCACACCATTTTCATATATAAAACTTTATGTAACGGCTAATATAAAATGGTGCAAACATTACGACAATCGGACGAAAAAATTTGATTTTTTCTACAGTTAATGCGCGGACATAGGGAATTTTATCAAAAATTCACCATAAATCGAAATATTGTGCTAGAGACTTCCAATTTGTTGTAAAATGAAGGTAAATGATTGAATATTACTAGAATGTAAGAGTTTTAGCTTACAATTGCAGTTTTCGACCATTTCATTTGAGTCAAAGTTGACCGAAGGTTGAAATTTTGGCACATCCTTATTTATATGAAAATATTTCAAAACTGATAACAGCTACAACCATGGGTTGTTTTTTGTTGTATTCTACATGAAATTGCGCACATTCAAATATTTAAAACTTTATGTAACGGCTAATATAAAACAGTGCAAACATTACGACAATCGGACGAAAAAATTTCTGATTTTTTCAGAACAGTAACTGCGTGGACGTAAGGAATTTTTTTTTTTTTTGTCAAAAACTCACCATAAATCGAAATATTGTGCTAGAGACTTCCAATTTGTTGCGAAATGAAGGTAAATGATTGAATATTACTAGAAAGTAAGAGTTTTAGCTTACAATTGCGTTTTTTGACCATTTCCGTCAAGCCAAAGTTGACCGAAGGTTGAAATTTTGGAACTTATCATTATTTATATGAAAATATTTCATAACTGATAAAAGCTACAACCATATGTTGTTTTTAGTTGTATTCTACATAAAATTGCGCACATTTAAATATTTAAAACTTTATGTAACGGCTAATATACAATGGTGCAAACATTACGACAATCGGACGAAAATTTTTTTAATTTTTTTAAGGAAGGAAGTACCAGCGCGACTAAGGACCGCGCGGACGTAAGGAAAAAGTTTTTTTTTCATAATTCACCATAAATCAAAATATTGTGCTAGAGACTTCCAATTTGTTGTAAAATGAAGGTAAATAGTTGAATATTACTAGAATATAAGAGTTTTAGCTTACAATTGCGTTTTTTTACCACTTCGGTAGAGTCAAAGTGACCGAAGGTTGTAATTTTGACACTTATCGTTATTTATATGAAAATATTTCAAAACTGATAAAAGCTACAACCATGGGTTGTTTTTTTGTTGTATTCTACATGAAATTGCACACATTTACATATACAAAACTCTATGTAACGACTAATATACAATGGTGCAAAAATTATGTCAAAGTGACGAAATAATTTCTGAGATGTGTCGCTGATGCTTTTTAGTGCGAGAAGAAAGAAATTTGCGCTTGTGTGCCTGGGTAACGATTGTAAACAAAACAACGCCTTGATCCGTGAACTCCCAGCATCACTCAAGTGCATGATTCAAAAATATTTGCCAAGTAGGCCTATAACTATTTTTCCGCGAATTTTTAAAAAACTTTTTTGCGTCGACATTTCATACGTCAATTCGGCACCCAACAGACAATTTTCGTCGACGTTTAATACGTCCAATCGGCGTTTAATAGTTAACTGCTCTCCCAACTTCACAAGAGGAATCAGAAAGGGCGCTGGAAGGCCATATGAAGGAGAAGGGGCCCGCTTGCGGCCTTGTTCTCGAGGAAGAGTTGGACAACGACAACCTCTGATCAATGGCGAAAGCCAATATGGCTACCTTTTGGAAGGTTGGGTTGCAGCTTTAAGAGGATCCTGAGGTAAAGATAGGACCTCTAGAGGAGGAGCAGACGATGGAAGTTCCGAGGACGGGTACTCTGACTCAGACGTTACTGTTTTCCGTGTCATAACATTGCAAAAAACAGAGGAAAAAGGTTTTACATACTGAACATGTGTAAGTGCGTGCAGGCGAATGGAGCGCACACTGGCGCATGGGAGAACACCTAAAGACACGCACATTAGAACGCGCTGGAGAGTGTTGGCGCTCTACATAGACAAAGAAGAGCGTTTCGAAGGAGTGTGTCTGGGGCATGATACTGGAGACCAAGAGTGTTTAGAAAAACGCTCTGGTGACACACGTTGGCGTGCACGGGCAGTAGAGTAGCGCACCTTGGGGAACGCTTATACTGTTGCTGAGGCAGCGGTGTAAGTAGCATTGGTAACGCGCATTACAGGTGAGCACTGTCCTAAAGACACGTTGCGTAATCACACGTGCTGTCCAGGAGTAACACGGCGTGCAAATGAATGGTGTGCATCAGGAAGTAGTTCTTGCTTTATTGCCGCACACACCGGTGTAGAAGGGGGGGCGTGCATTGGGAGAGACAGTTTCTCTGCAACCTCTCTCCAATGAAGGCTCCAGTGCGCATGCCGAAACATCACGCACTGCAGAGGAGCATGCAATTAGTGCAGCCTCCTGTGTGCGTGCCGTAGTTCATTGAGGAGAGTAAATACAACGAAGGCTCCTTCGTGCGTGCCGTAGCATCACACAAAGATGAGGAGCTTATGAGTAAAGGTCTAGTAGTTCTTGAAGGAGAGCGCGCATCAGCACGCCTATGAGAGGAGTCTTTACTACTTCTCTGAAAGGTCACTGCTGGCTCTTGAAGAAGGCGTCAGGAGGAGTCCGAGGACCTCGTCCAGGGACAAGGTGAAGCTGCAGGACCCGCATCCCTGAGGGTGGGCAAACAGGAGGACAGACCTGGTCAGTGTCAAAAAGAGCCTCTGCAGGGTAGGGCTCTGAGGGCTGTGCTGCAGAGGGAAGGGCGTCTTCCTTAACAGCACAGGAGGATGAGGCAGATTCCTCCGAGGAGACTAAGGAGGAAGATGCAGCCCCAGAGGAGAGTGCCAACAAAAGTCTCTCCTTCAACGGCAGACCAGGAAGTCCCAACGAAGGCCACAAAACACAAAGGGCGTCATCAACACGTACTGAAAAACAAAGCTCATCCTTAGAAGGGCCAGGCCTTCCTGTTTCACCAGGGGGAAACTGGCAGGTCTCGCTCTTTCAAAGGCTGGCCAGTAGTTAATTGTCGCTCTTATGCGCTTCACTCCCAGAGGAGTGAGACGTCGAAGGTCCCGAAGAACGAGTCCCTGACGAGGAAGCAGAAGGTCTGGGTCGTTTGGTCTTCGAGGAAAAACTTGAAGGCGAAGAATCCTTTTTCTTCTTCTTACTTCGCCTCCAGTGATACTCAACCCACTGGGCAGGCAACCAGGTACGACACTCCTCACAGGGGGATTCCGATGTACAGGAATGCCTCCTGCAAGAAGGACAAAGGTAGTGAGGGTCTCTTATCAATCCTGCTCATGAAAGTCCCACACCTACGGCTCGGGACAACAGGGCAGGAATGCATAACCATATTATCAGACATACTCGCATTCAGCTAAAAAGAGAAAAAGAATGTTATGAAAAATTTCAACTAGACAGCAGGAGCGAAGGAGAGAGGTCTTTCCTCGCTGCCGGCTGTAATCAAAGTGACAACTCAGTGAGCTGGTGGGGAGGCGGTGCTTCCCCACAGCCAGGCAGGTAACTACCAGCCCAGTAGTTAACTACCTCGGTATATAAAAGAATGTATCAGCCGGTAGTTTCAGCTGAGCTGCAATCTATCCTAAGTAAAGGACAGAAGGTAATTTGCATACGGTGTAGGAACAAACTAGTATTGCACTGGAGCTGAAGATGCTATTTTCTTATGATTTCACTCTTAATGGATGGATCCTATCATATGAGTAGCAATAACAGGGTTTGGGTGGTGGACAGATCAACTCGTATAAGCATCAATATTAGGGTGAGGTGGGGGAATACTGACCTATAAGTAGAAAAAATTGTCCAAAAAATCCATTTTGTACCCGAGAGGCACACTGTGCCCAAAAGGAACTGTACATCATGGCCCACCTATGGTATACTCATAAATCCTCAACTCGGAGAATAAGAGTCATATTTTACAATTTAAAAATTTTCGGGTAATGGTTGGCGGTCTGAAAACGTGGGGAAACACCAACCAGGGGGTGGGGGAACCCTCCAAAAACCTAATATCCTGTTTTTAGCATAATGGCACTGTTAATCAAACTTCCAAGAAGGCAGTGGGCTAGGTCAGAAAGACTTAATGACATTAAGACATATGGATAGGTAGAGTTGAACCCACCCAATAAAAATTTTCAGATTTTAGCATTGTGACACTGTTATTGCATCACAATTCACTAAATATCACCTTTTGTTTTACACACACAAAAAACTGAACTACTTTTTGTTATGCATTTGATGATATTCAAAACTTCAAAAATATTTCAAAATATTCATAATTTCACGCATCTGTGTTGGGGGTTGCGGTTTCCTAGCATGTTTACATTTGTTATTTCTCAAGAGGGGCCTTTACATTTACCTTTGTGTACGTTACAGATATGACAATTTTCAACAAATCTTTTAGCATCTTCATTGCAATTAGGCCAAAAATAGTTTCTAGTGACCGTTCTACATGTTTTCTTTATTCCAGTGGATGTCCTGCCACAAAACTTTGGTAAGAGTGTGTTAGTTCAAGGACTTCTTGGGATAGTGTGTTAGGTACATACAAACATGTACAAGCATTCGGTTCTTCTGATGCTTTATATAGAATTCCAATAATTAACTGAAATTCAGATTGATCCTCCTCATTTTGCATTAATTTAATCACTATTTTTCTAATGTTAGCATCCTTTTGCTGTTCGATCTGAATTCTTTCCAAATCTAGATCTATGTTCTGACAACTAAAGCAGAAAGTATTAGTTGTGATTTGTTTCACAGTTTCTTCTTGCGATCTCGACAAGGCATCTGCTATAGTGTTATATCTACCTGGGATATATCTGAACTCTGGGGCAAATTCTAATACACTTATGAACCATCTGTGAAACTTCACATTATTTGTGAAAGCTCTTTTCTTGAATAGGTCACAAATGGATTTGTGGTCTGTAAGCACATTGACTTTATGTCCTAGCAATATATGCCTAAACTTTCGTAATCCCCAATATAGAGCTAAGCTCTCTTGCTCGGTAGTACTATAATTTCTCTCTGCAGCATTCAAAACTCTACTTGCACAAAATACTGCTCTCATTCTTGTTTTTCCTTGTTGCATTAAAACTGCACCTACACCTGTACTAGAAGTATCGCAGGCTAGGTAAAATTCCTTTGAGAAATCTGGATACACTAAAATTGGATTTCTTGTCACCATTTCCTTGAGTTTTTGGAAAGCTCTTTCCTGTTCTGCCTTCCATTCATAAACTACATCCTTCTTAGTTAAAACTGTTAATGGTTTGGCTATGGTGGCAAATCCCTTAATAAAGGGACGATAATAGCCTACCATACCTAAAAATCTTCTCAAGGCTTTCAAGTTATTTGGAGCTGGATATGCTACAATTGCCTTTATTTTACCTTCCTGCATACGCAGTCCATTTTCACTGATGACATGTCCTAAACACTCTAATGATTTCATCATGAATTGACATTTCTTAATTTTTATCTTTAATCCTGCACTCTTCAGTCTTTCTAACACTGTTTCTAATGTCTTAAAGTGACTATCCAAGTCCTTACTAGAAATGACTACATCATCTAGGTATACTGAAACACCCTCTATATCTCCTAAGATTTGGAGCATTAATCGAGTATAGGTTAGTGGGGCTGATGTAAGACCAAAGGGCATGACTTCAAACTGTAAATGTTCCTTGTGAGTACTAAAAGCTGTTAAAGCTTTAGATTCTTCGTCTAAGGGCACTTGCCAATATCCACTGAGCAAGTCTAATGACGTAAATATTTTTGCTCCACCTAATTGAGCTAACATATCATTTATAACAGGCATTGGCATCCTATCTGGGATGGTGTGTGAATTTAATTTCCGATAATCTACTACCATTCTCCAACTGCCATCTTTCTTTGGAACTAGCAAGAGAGGTGAATTATATGGTGATTTAGAAGGTACTATTACTCCATCCTTCTTCATTTCCTCAATTAACTGATCTACAATCGATCGTTTACTTATTGGCAACTTACAGTTAGGGATATAGAATGGTTTGGTTCCATCTTGTATTAAAATCTTATGTTGCAAAGTATCTGTTCTGCCTAACTTATCTCCTTCTAAAGCAATGACATCTCTATACCTCTCCAATATTTGTAATAGTTTAATTAACTCTATTCTGAGGAAAGTCTGTATTATTTATTTCTTTATTTCAAATTGAACTTTGTTCTGTGCTAGAGAAGAATGCTTTTTCACCTAGTGTTAGTAAAGGATTATTCACTACAATTCCTGTACAAAATTCTATACCAGGCCTTAGTATTAGTCTTTTGTCTGAAAAATTCTGGACGTACGTCTCACAGTTATTGCCCTTCACGTGGGAACTAGGGAATTGTCCATTCTAACAGTCAGATAAGTTTTCATTAGTTAGCATTACATCTTTTTCATGCAAGTCTTCGTCTGTTTTAGCTCTAAGACAAACTTTGGTTGGACATTGCGGGTACAAAAGTACTTCTCTACTAAGCACAAATCTGACAGTATGGTCATCTGCAGTACTAATTAAACATATTTCTTCTTCATCGCATATCTCTGAGAAATAACAGACATCTGTTTCATCTGAACTTTCACCCAGTAGTATTGTTGAGTTTAATTCGCCCTTATTTATTGTTCCTAATAACAGGACTTCATTGATATATTTTTCTTCTTTATTTTCACCCATCGTAAGATATGTACAATCAATTTCTGATTCATCTTCATCTATTGTTGAATGCGCATAAGTGATCTGTGATTCATCTTCATAAATTTGTTCACATGCATTAATAGTTCCGCGCAATGATTTGTTCAGAGGCATTAAATTGTTCAGAGGCATTAAATTGTTCAGAGGCATAAATTGTTCAGCTGCAATAATTTGTTCAGAGTCAAAACTCTGCTCAAGGCTTGCATTGTTACTATTATTTATTTGTGCACAATCTATCATAGAACTATTCCTGGCTAAGGACATTTCTTTTAAACTACTATTTCTACCACTTATTTCACTACTATCCACTGAATCTGTGCTCCCGGGGCTAGCATTATTGTCCATCTTATTCTCCTGGATGTTCGCTTCTCTAGAAGATGTCGTCTCAGATAAATTGATCAGATTTATGCAAGACTTTTTTTCTTCTAGCTGAAAACAAACATTTTCTCTAGTTCTTCGTTGCAAATTGATTTTATTTTCCCCACAATCTACATCTCCGCATAGCTTTATATGAAAACAGCGCTTGAGTAGGGTAAAATCTTTCTTCTAATACATCAAATACTTTCTGAAAAGTGTTGTCTAAAATCTTTATGTCCAGTGTGACATTACCCAAAGCCTTAATCTGTTTTCCTGCTATTCCTTTTATAATTCAACCAGGACCTTGCATTTCTGTATCTGCAAAGCCTAAATGTTTTGTTAAGGTTTGTTTATCTATAATATTTACTGTACTGCCTGTATCTAAAAGGATTGAGCATGGTTTATTATTAATTCTTGTTTGGCATATTTCTTTATCCTTCAATGAAAATACTATCTCTTTATTTACTTCAAAAGGCAACTTGAAATGATCTTCCTGACCTACCGTAACTATTTCATTCTCATTTTCTACTGGTAAGGAAGCTCTCTTTTGTATTACCCCTTTCTGTAATTGTCACTGAGTCTGATTATTATTTTGGGGTGTACTACTTTGAGCATTATGGTTGGTATTGTTATTTTAGAACCAACAATTTTGTGTTAGGTGACCTGTCCTATTACAATAAGAACAATACCTTGGTCGCCTACAATTCTGAGTTGTGTGGTTGGAATAACCACAATTTGCACAATTTTGTTCTTGTTTGTTATTTTGTGTTTTATTATCTCTGGGACTCTGGCTGTGGGTTGGGCTGAACGAACTTGGACTATTATTGTTTGGATTTCCTCTATGCTGTTGATGTCTATATTTACTATTTCTGTTTGCTTGGAAAATTTTTCCATTACCATTCCTTGGATTATTCCTAGGATCTTGTTTCCCCTGTTGTCTATGCTTGAAATTTCTAGATCTGTCTGGAAAACTATCTGTCCTTCCCTGGAAATTATTCCTATTTCTACCAGAGTTTCCATTATTTACAAAGCCTGTAAATTCTTTTGCCAGATGCAGTCCTCTTTCGCACAATTCCTTTTTCATAAAGCTGCTAGACTATCTGCTTAGGATCAGGTTCCTGTTTTTTAAAGACTTGTTTTTCTTCCTCCCCGATAGCGTCATATACTATACCATGGACTATGTAGTTCAAAATCTCTCTCATACTTACTAAATCCTTTACATCACGATTAAAAGCATCACCATCGCCAATAACTACTCCGGTTCTTTTTAAATCGATCAGTATGGAGGTTTGCGATACTGTCACCATCATATTTCTGGTGTAAAAACTTACTTAGATTGTACCATTTATCTTGTTGATTAATCGGTTCCCAGATTTCAAAGCACACCTTCTTGAATTCAGCAAAAGTTTTAATCTCCTGAAACTTAAAGGAAGTGAGAGTGCAATGAGCATCTCCCTTTTCTGAACTAACATAGAGTAACGCTTCATCTATTTTCTTGCGTTCATCGGTAATTCCACTAGATGAAATCCGAATTTCGGTCTCTGTTATCCACTGAGCTACCGAATACGCTTCTAACTTAATTTTGTCAGGATGATCCCTTTATACATTACCGCAAAAGCGTGTAGCCTGTGTTATTACAGCGGCCTGTGCCATTCTAGAATACCTAGTTTGCGCTTGCAGTGGGTTAGGAATGTTATTATTGTTAGCAACAATCACACTAGTCGTGGGTCTATTTACTACTGTCGAAAGCGGTATTCTGGGTGGACTTTTGCTATGCGATTGTCGTGGGGGAAAATTTGTCTGATTATTTAGTCTCGATCGTCTTTCAGGGGTTGGACTTAGGCTATAGTGGTTCGAGTCGGGAGTTCTGCTTCTTTGTAACCTGGTAATAATTCCATGAAAGTTTCTATTCATTTCATACCAACAGCTTGGACTAGATACAATTTTAAAAAAATAGATGCATTGTTGTACTTACATTATCTTCATGGTTGGAGGCTGTTGTCCCTATTGCTGTCCCTATCTG
Source organism: Macrobrachium nipponense (assembly GCF_015104395.2). Lineage (NCBI taxonomy): Eukaryota > Metazoa > Arthropoda > Malacostraca > Decapoda > Palaemonidae > Macrobrachium > Macrobrachium nipponense. The sequence continues at coordinate 80,332,542 of NC_061108.1, forward strand.
GCCTATCTAATTTTCTTATTTCCAAGTGTTTCCTTCCTTCAATCTGGAAAAACATTAACATTAGTACATGCCGTTATTCCTTATTCACACCACTGCACTTTATGAAATGAATGACAATATCTTTATGGTTTATATTATCACAAACAATGAAGGAAGAAAGAAAATTATTTTATCTTACAACTTTACAGCAAACAAACAAAAATTTATCTCAAGGCTGCTTGTTATGAACTATTTTATAAAAGCATTTTTTTTTATTGCAGTGTGTGAGATTTTTCTATTTTGATTTATTGTCAGATGTTAATCTATTAGGATACTCCAAACTTTTCTTCTTTCTTCTGGTTCTGGCTGCACCGAACACTTCTGCGTTGTCATCCGTGTGCTGCCGTTGAAGTTCTCTTGTGCCACTGCTGAAGTCTACTGCGCTGCCGTTGCTTAACACCGGTGGCAGCGTCATCCGTCGTTTGGTGAAATCATAGCGATGTATGGAGAAATGGGGCGCTATCTCAATATTTATGATAGTTTAGAGCTCGTAGGTTGATTGAAGAATTGCGCCGTCAATCGCCTTTCCATGAAGTTTCGCTGCGCTGAATTTGAAATCTTCTTCTGTCCGCTCCTATGCGTTCTTGCGTTTCCCTTTAACGCATTGTCGAGTTAATATGGCTTAGGAATGCGGCGATCCTAGTTCAGTATTCTTCGTAGAAATTCACTGCGTTTCGTCGCTCTAGTTTCGTTCGCCTTCTCAGCTGTTTTGAAGTGTTATTACTTCGTTAGCGGATACCCAGTCTCGGAGCTGTGTTTCATTGTTCTTCATCGCCTTTTTCTTTTTCTTCTTTCTTCAAGTTATTGAACTCGGAAATTTCTTCTTTTTGTTATTTGTTGATGTTTCTAGCGCTTAAGGATTAGCGCTCTTTTACTAGCAGTTGGTCAGTATTTTATATTTTCCACTCTGTTTAATTTTTCCCACTGTGTGTGTGTGTGTTTTCTCTATCGGTGTTTTGCACTTAGAATCCACAATCACTGAGCACCAACTTTATTGTGTTGTTTTCTTCGTTGTTGTTTGTGTTTGCGTTTATGTCCTTACGGGTTTCATTTATTCTCTTTCTCTCTTCTCTTTATAGTCAGTCTTTCTTCGGTAGCTTGTTGGTAATGTTTGGAAGGTTATCTGTTATATGGGCTAACCTCCAGTTATCACTTGCGGTGAGTTTTTCTTTTCTTAAGAACATTGTAGATTAATTTCTTTTCATATTCCAGTCTCACAGGAGGTTTTAAGCTTGGGTACACTGTAGGATTCCTGGCAAGTTAAACACCACTTAGTTTATCTTACTTATTATTGCTCACAGTTAACAATTTTACACAACACTACACAGGGAACAGAGGGAGTATGGACATAGCCTCCCTGTATAAGGCTTAGATCCTAACTGAATTTCTCTGAGAGCTCAAGTGAAGTCTCAACCTAACTCATACAGTTAAGCGCCTCCTTAACTCCTACTAAGACACATCCTACTACTTCTTGAGTGGCTTACCTTACTTCCGGTGCCACCCCTAAATTAGTCTTATTGGTTACGTTTCTCTACGGTAACCACCCAATGAAGGTGTCAAAGTTCAGATTTTCCGCTGGAGTTTGCAACTTACTGTTTTGGCAAACTGCTGCCTGTTTAGTCTCGTTTTCGAAACTGCTGTTTCTGCAGTCTGATACTGCCACACATCTACTCCATTTTCTACCTCTCCTGGTAGATTCTTTCATTACTCTACCCTCACTCTATACGTATTTCTACCAGTGGATTTTCCTATCTAATTGTCCCTACAGATTTATAGACAGACTCCTGTTGTTTCCTAACACATGCTTTTTTTTTTACGACAATCCTGTGACAGCCACTTTGAAAGGACACACTTCATTTCACTTGATAATACGCCAATATGGCTAAATATTGTAATGAAACTTAACTAGAAACAATCACACCATATTCAAAGATGTGAGACACTTATATGAGAAGCATGAAAAATTACAACAGACATCCAAAAATCCTTTTTCTTTCCTGAATGAAACCAAAGACATCGTGATGGCGTAAACCCGCTGCTTTCGTGTTATTCACTGAAATGGTTGCTGTGTTGGTGGCGAGTTTCGGAGCAAAATTTGAAATAATTTTCATACCAGAGCATTTGGTCGGTGCTCCCCCTCAGTCGGTATTCACCCACCTCACCCTACACGCCATCGATTTGAAAAAATCGGGCAGTGTAGGAGTTTCCACTACTTCTATATAGCCCATAAAATTCACTTATGTCAACTTTCAGATTGGCTAAAAACAAGTGCGTGGCTCATGAGGGAGTTAGCTGTGATCTTGACTTGAAGGGGATACACACACACACACACACTCTCTCTCTCTTCTCTCTCTCTCTCTCTCTCTCTCTCTCTCTCTCTCTCTCTCTCTCTCTCTCTCTGTGCTCATAAATAAATCCAGGGGTTGCTGTTGGTTTTAGTACTTATCTTTTATGACAGTATGTCATTTATAATTGTAATTTCTGGGCTCAGCTCGTGTCGGCCTATGAAAGTATCCTAATATCATTCTTTCTAGGTAAAATTAGCCTAAAAATTACCAGAAAAACAACAAAATTAAGAAAAATGTCAGTGTAAAACTGACTCGCTCACTCTTTAAAAAGAAGTGTCGGTATGAAATAGGGGCGAGTGTGGAACACTACCACGAGACAGACACCAATTAGAACTTCCCTATCAAAATCCCCCCAAGAGAGAGCTGATACCAACGGGCGATGCAGCCTCTACTACTACTACTAGAGGACGCCACGGACAGCAGCGCCCCTAGCGGTCATCCTTAATTTTTAGCGCCAGCATCTTGACGCTGTTTTCCCTTGTGCTTTTACTATTGTGGTATTTTATCTCGTTTTCTAAGATGGAACGTTCAGCAATTGCCACGGCTAAGTTAAGTAACTCATAAGTAATATTTTTATCATAGTTTTATCTTCCGGGTACCAGTATTTTCCGTTTTTATAGGTCATATAACGGTTCCCCGTTGTCTCGTGGCGGCCATGCTGCCTCGTAAGAATTCCCGGTCCTCCATCTGGGACTTCTTATACTTATGGGCTTATTTTCACGTTCATTGTTTTACATCGAGTTTTAGCTAGTTTAGCCCTCTTACCACCATTCTCTTAGCTTGGTATTTAGGGCTATCATTATTTTATTCTGGTGGCCCAGCATCCCGGCTCTTGCTCTACATCGGCTATCGCTGGCTCCGAGTAGGCTACTGTTTCTTGGAATAGTTGCCTCCTCCTGGGCTTCTTTCTCTTTTCCTAAAAGTGTCTCTTCCACCTTTCGATGTATTTTATTATTATTATTTAGGGTGTTAGGCTAGCCTAGGTGCTTGTTCCATGTATTGGTACAGCTTGGTTCACGTGGCCCTACCACGGTTGTGGTGATCGCGGCCTAGGCCACTAGGAGTCACGTGTTCCATAGCACCTCACCCTGCCCCTTCCCTCCCTCTCTGATGTAGGGAGGAGCTGGGGGACCCCTGGATTGTCATAACACCTCTTAGCCTTCTCTCTCATTCCGGAGGTGCCGGGAGGTTCCACCAGCAGGGGGTTTAGGGCGACCACTAGGAGGTACCGGGTCTCCATACGGGTAGTTGGTGAGGTGGGGAGGAGTAGGCCATCCCTTCCCCCTTTCCTCGCTCCCGCCGTGTTTCACCGGGACCTCCTTCCCCCCCATACCCATTACTCAGCCACCTCCCTTACGATACGAAAGGAGCCTTCCGTCGCAGCCGGGGCCCCTTTGGTTATAGGTTATTGGCTCCACTAGCGGGTAGGGTGGGTACTATGGATGGTCGTTTGCTTGCCTACTATATCCTTATATCTCTCCCCATCCCCCGCTACCGGAAGGGAGCTTACTTACCTACTACTCTCTCTTCTAGTAGACGGGTGGAGAGAAGTTGGTTTTGATGTTATTACTGTACTATGTTAAGGATATATACCCTAATTTAAGATGTTTTACAATGAATTGTGTTTTTACTATTATGTTATCAACCATCCCCGCCATTTTACGTTGTGGTTTCCTTTACCACCACTCCTAGTTGGTTGATTTTTGTGCCTCCGCCACTGGCGGAGCCATAGACTTTCTTCCAACATGGTTACCACACGTATTTTAGCAGGGCTCTGGTTTCATCTAACTTTATCGCTCCGGCACCAGCGGAGCATATGTTAGACTGTAAGTATTACTCTGTACTCATGTACGTTTTCTACTTACAGGCTACCAACTGTCAGGTCCTCGCTTGCAATGCGACGTTACATGACCCCTGCGGACACGATGAGTGCAGGTCTCATGCCCCGTGTGCCACCCTGTTCAACGAGTTCATCGTTTGGCATCCCGAGGCCTGCACCATTTGCTACGACCTGGTCGGTCAGCTGGTTGATGGGGTAAGACCATTATAAAACTAGTTATCAATTTACTAACACTTTTAGTTCGTAAGTTTGTTAACCCTGTCCGCAATTGGTAGCTAATTCAGCCTTTCTTTCAGGCTAGCGGGGTGAGGGGAAGTCGCCCTCGCCACTCTGAAAGCGTGGGTAGGCGGCTTTGGAAAGAACGCCGCCAAGGGCCAGCCCTACATTCTGGTATAAAAAGCTGGCCATCCAGATCTTCCCTGCGGGCAAGTCGACGGGCTACGTCGATCCCTTGTCCGCCGCCCCCGTAATAGCCGCCATCCAGCAAGATCTTCAGCAGTCGTTGGGGCTCGTAGCCGCCCAGGAGCCAGTCCCGGACGTCGCCGGCCTGGATCTGAACCTCGAGCCGATGGCGGTAGTGAGTGAGGGTTTGTTGGTTGAGGTAGGTTTGTCGGGCGCCCAAGGTCTTTCCTTGGACGCTCCTGGATCTTCTCCTGTCCCTTCTTTTCTTCCGCATCTTTCCAAGGCTTTCCGGGATCTGAGATCCCTAGCCGCACTCCAACCCGCCTCTCTCTCTGTACCTCCCAAGGAGAAGGAAAGAGAGAACCGAAGACTCTGTCTAAGTCGACTTCTAGAAAGTCTCTTCGTCCTTCTTCGGCTAGGAAGTCATCGACTTCTACTCCGACGCGGTGAAGGCTAAGCCAAAGCTCTTCCCAGTCCGAAGAGTTTTCCTAGAGGCAAGGCTTCGAAGGAGAAAGCCTCGCGCTACCTCCGAGTCGTTGCCTTCTCCGCCGCCCTCCGTTTGCCCCCTCTCCGGCTATGCCGGCAGATGGGGTAGCAAGCACCAGCTCCTGCG